>NW_020527635.1:300000-435308 GCF_003368295.1 Carassius auratus | reverse complement strand
ATACGGGGAAGCTCCGTAGTTTTTGTTTGTCCTGTTTTGCAGGCTGTAGTTATTCACGTAAGTTAAGTTGTTTGGTTGGATAATCTGGAAGACTGATCTTTAGATTGAGTTGAGTGCTTTAGTGTGTTAGAGATTGATTTGATAAATTGTTGAAAGGTGGATTAAGTGCTAAATTATGAGCGCGTTGCATGATTTTTTTAGCGCTCCGTCAGAGAGTTTGTTGTTAGCCTTAACAAAAGAGCAATTGTTTAATGTAGCAGATCATTACATGATTGGATTAACGTTGTCTAAATCTGCTAAAAAAGAGCAAATAGTTGAATTTATTCGTGAACATTTAAAAGACAAACAAGTGTTGCCTAGAAATACACCGATAGACACAAATAGTACAGGGCTATCGTTTCCAGTTATACCTGTGGCAGCAAGCATGTCGTCTTCTGATAGTGGATTGACGTTTGAGCAACATAAAGAACTGTTACGAATGCAACTGGAACATAAGACACAAGAGAGTGAAAAGGATCGTTTATTGGAGTTGCAGAAACTTAAACTTCAAGAGCAGGATAAGGAAATCGAGCGTTTCAGACTCAAACTGGTAGCCGATGGTAAATTTTCCTCCAGTGGCAGTGGTGAAAAATCCGGTTTGGCTGGTATGATCAAATTTCTTCCCAAATTCAATGAACGTGATCCTGACGTATTTTTCTCACTATTTGAAAATGTCGCCTCTGATCGAGAGTGGGATGATGAGGATAAAATCTTGCTTTTGCAAACTGTATTAGTTGGGAAAGTGCAGGAAGCATTTGTTGCGTTGCCCACTACAGAGAGAAAAAACTATCAGTGTGTTAAAGATGCAGTTTTAAAATGTTACGAATTGATTCCAGAAGCGTATAGACAACGTTTCCGTAATTGGGAGAAAGAGTGATCGACAAACCCATGCTGAGATAGCTAGAGAGCTCAGTAGTTTTTTCCATTGTTGGCGTACGGCTGAGGGCATTAGCAATTTTGATGATTTGTGCGACTTGGTGATTTTAGAGCAATTTAAAAACATTTTGCCAGACGAATTGCCACTTACGTAAGTGAACATCAGGTGAGGACGGCCGCTCAGGCTGCTGTCCTAGCGGATAATTTCGTGTTAATGCACAAAAATCCTATGAGGGAGTATCCGCCAAGACATGAGTATAGTCGTAGAGAACATCGCCCTGTTCGTCCTAACACGGGTCCTTTTAATGCGGGTCCTTTTTGGAGGCCCGATTCAACTCGTAACAGAGTCAGGGACATGGATGCTGACAATAAATGTCACTATTGTTTAGAAACGGGTCACTGGAAAAAAGAATGTCCAATGTTGAGCGCTCGTAATAAGAGTAAAGCAGGCAGTAGCAAACCTGTAGGCTGCGCTTCTAGTGTTTTTTGCTACGAAATTACAACACTGTGTTGGATCACAGGGGGCTCTGTTAACCGCGCCCGGATCGTCAACAGATGAATGTACAAGTTGGGAAGATAGACGGTGATAAAACAGCAGTGTCTAATGTTGTGGATTATACTCCGTTTATCACAGAAGGTTTCGTTTCAATGGTTGACGATGCTCAAAAAGTCCCAGTTAGAATATTACGGGATACGGGAGCATCAGAGTCTTTTATTAGTGAGTCTGTTCTACCGTTCTCTTCAGTTTCAAACACTGGAAATGTAGTTTTAATTCGTGGAATTGATCTTCAACCATTTTCAGTGCCATTGCATAAGATTCAGTTGTCTTCAGCGTTCTGCAATGGAGAGGTAACAATTGCCGTGCGTCCATCTTTACCAATAGATGGTGTCGAACTCATTTTGGGAAATAATTTGGGTGGGGGCCGTGTTTGGCCTGAAGGGTCACTACCACCTCCTGTGGTTAGAAGAGACGTTGTACCATCAGCTGAGTCTGACAAAAATCTGCAAGATTTTCCAGAGGTGTTCACTGCCTGTGCGGTGACTCGCGCAATGAGTCGTGCACAGTTGGAGAAGCCATCTGATGCGTCTAAAACCAAACTAAAATTATATATTCCAGAGTTGCCAGCATCACTTTCTCGTAGTGAAATGATTGACGCACAAAAAGACGATCTTGGCCTTCGGAAATATTTTGATTTGGCTTCAGAGTTAAGCATGGATAATAACTATTGTGTCCAAAATGGCTTGTTGCTTCGCAGGTGGTCACCGTTTGCAAACCCTGAGGTAGCAGATCCGGTGTTGCAGGTGGTTGTTCCTGAGAAATATCGTAATCTAGTGTTAAAAACTGCACACGGGGAAATGACTGGACATTACGGTGTAAAGAAAACATACAGTCATTTGTTACAGCACTTTTACTGGCCGCGGATAAAACGTGATGTGGCAAGTTTATTAAGGAATGTCACATCTGTCAAATTGCGGGTAAACCAAATGTGTCTATTAAACCTGCGCCACTACATCCAATTCCGTCAGTAGGTACTCCATTTGAACATCTCATAATTGATTGTGTAGGTCCCTTGCCTACATCGAAATCTGGCTGCTTGTATTTGTTTACAATAATGTGTCAGGCTACGCGTTACCCTGCTGCATATGCCCTAAGAAGTATAACAACAAAGTCAATTATAAAGTCACTATCACATTTTATATCTATCTTTGGAATACCGAAGGTAATTCAAAGTGACAGGGGTTCAAACTTTACTTCTAGGACGTTTGCCGAGGCTCTAAAGCAGCTGCGCATAAAGCACAATCTAAGTAGTGCATATCATGCTCAGAGCCAAGGGGCTCTGGAGCGGTTTCACGCCACTTTAAAATCTTTGTTGCGTGCTTACTGTGTTGAGATGGAAAGGGACTGGGAAGAGGGCTTACCATGGCTATTACTGGCGGCAAGAAGCGTTATGCAGGAAAGTACAGGTTTTAGCCCGAACGAATTGGTTTTCGCTCACAAAGTGCGCTCATCTTTGTCTGTACTGAGCAGTGATCTGGATAATTTAGAACCACCAGAAAGCTTGGCGGAGTATACAAATGGGTTTCGTCGCAAACTGTTTTTGGCCTGGAAAATGGCAAGCAGTAATTTAACTGAAGCTCAACAAAAGATGAAAAGAATTTATGATCGCAAATCGGAGACTAGAGAGTTTAGTCCAGGTGACCAAGTAGTAGCATTACTGCCTATACCAGGTTCGCCTTTTAGGGCCAAGTACTCTGGTCCTTATTCTGTTGTGCGGCGGGTTTCAGCACTTAATTATTTGGTGTCTACTCCTGAGCGTAGGAGATCTACCCAATTATGTCACATAAATCTGCTCAAGCCTTATTATTCCCCAACATTGTCGGTGGGGGTGACAAGGTTGACATGAAACCTGTGGGGTTAGCAGTTATCAAGGAGGTATTGAGCACATCTCAGGTGGCAGCTGAAGATGGGGTTCAGGGTCCGGACGATGCAGTCCTACATGGGCGTTTAAATAACACTGAGTCGCTGGCTAAGTTGGACAGTCTTTTGACTCATTTGGAGGGGAGGCAACGTGAACAGTTGAAAAGCTTAATTTGAGTTTTCTTCTTTATTTTCAGACATCCCAACCTGTACGAGTCTAATCGAGCACGACATAGAAGTCGGAGATGCACAGCCTATTCGGCAGAGATTTTATCGGGTTTCACCGGATAAACACAAAAGTTTGGAGGACAGTGTCCGGTATCTTTTAGATAATGGTTTGGCTAAGCCTTCTTACTCAAGCTGGCATCACCATGCTTGTTGGTCAAAAAACCTGATAACACCTTTAGGTTTTGTACTGACTATAGGAAAGTTAACATGGTGACAAAACCAGACTCATTTCCATTACCCCGAATGGAGGACTGTGTGGACCAGGTTGGTGCTGCATGTTTTGTTAGTAAATTTGATTTGTTGAAAGGTTACTATCAAGTACCGCTTACACCTCGAGCCCAAGAGATTTCCTCTTTTATTACATCATCTGGACTTTATTCATACAAACCGGATGAGCTTTGGACTTCGGAACACACCTTCCACTTTTCAACGACTCATGAACAGAGTCGTTGTTGGGTTGGAAGGGTGCGCAGTTTATCTTGATGATGTGGTGTCCTATGCGGATACCTGGGAGCAACATCTGGCTCGCATTCGTGCACTATTTGAGAAGTTGGTGGCAGCGAATCTCACTGTGAATCTTGCGAAATGCGAGTTTGCCCAAGCCACTGTGGTTTACTTGGGCAAGGTGGTCGGTCAAGGTCAGGTACGATTGGTGAGAGCCAAAGTTTTGGCTATAGATAAGTTTCCTCCTCCGACAACAAAAAAAGAGTTGATGCGTTTCTTGGGGATGATTGGTTATTATAGAAATTTCTGTTGTAATTTTTCAACCGTTGTCTCCCCACTTACAAATCTGCTTAAAAGTTCTGTTAAGTTTGACTGGTCCCCTGAGTGTCAGCAGGCATTTGAGAATGCAAAGCTGCTGCTGAGTTCTGCGCCTGTTTTGGCTGCGCCACAGTTAGATCAACCTTTTCAGATTCAGGTTGATGCAAGCCAGGTAGGGGCGGGCGCAATTCTTTTGCAGCGAGATAAAAATGGGGTGGATAGACCTGTTTGTTGTTTTTCACGCAAGTTTAATCGACACCAAACTAATTATTCAACTATTGAGAAGGAGGCTTTGGCCTTGATCTGGGCTCTCCAAAATTTTGATGTGTATGTGGGGGGTGGCCTGCATCCAGTGGTGGTCTATTCAGACCACAATCCCCTCACTTTTCTCCACTCTTTGCAAAATTCTAACCAACGCCTTATGCGGTGGGCACTTTTCTTACAGCCATATAGATTGTCTATACGTCACATCAAGGGTGTTGAGAATGTGATAGCTGATGCACTATCTCGGGCCCCGGAGGGGTCATAGTGATTGTGTTTGTCTTTATCCTTGTCTTTTTGGTCTCTACTGTCCTTAATTTGCTTTCCAGGCGCCAGGATTGCTGGATAGTGAGATATGAAGGAGACTGGGGGTGAGAGTGATCAATCTAGGTGAAAGTGGTGTTTCACGGGTGAGTGGCCATGAATGAGTCAGTGTGATTGAGTCTTCCAGAATGAATGTTTTTGAGATTTGTTTTGTATTTATTTTTAGTTATTTGTGCCTGGAAATGCTGATTCAGAGTCCCATATATATGGGTCTCTGTCTTTTTAGGGGGGAGGTGTGATGGCCCAGCTCTAATGTGTTGGGTCTGCCACTTTCTCCCTTTGTTAGTATGGTATTTTGTGGCTGGTTTTGGTTTGTCCCTGTTCTGGTTTGCAGGAGGAGCTATGGGGGTTGTACCAAGGTGGCTAATTGATGGCCTAATTGGAGGCTGGATAAAATCAGTGCTCTCCAGCTGGACTGCATTCGCGAGTAGACTCTCAGCAGGGCTGTTGGAAGCCCTGCTTCTTTACCTTTTTGCACTACACCTTCACTATGTTGATTTACACAACATTTTTGATTTGTCTTACATAAACTGACTTTATGAATATTTTAGTTAATAAATATACTTTTGTTTAAAATATACTTTGGTGTGGTCTCCCCTTTATGTCGTGTTCACTGTGAGCCAAGTCGCTACGACAAGCTGTAAAGGCTGCCCATTTATACCATTCATTATTTTGGGCTCCCATAATGCATCAGTTTGACTAACATCTTCATCACCTTGAACATCATTGGTTCTGTTGAGTTGATCACATTGTCACTTTTGTTCAAAGGTTGTAAAGTCAATTGAAGGGAAGTCAGGTTGCTTTCTATCGGTTGAGTTTGAGTCTGCATTATGAGATTCATTAGGCATAGGATGGTCTTCAGACATGTTGTCAGACTTATTCTCTGTCCTCTCCAGTTTGTCTGACAGGAGGAAAGAGCTCTCGTCAGTTTGCACTTCATCATGTGTCTCTGATTCTTCCTCATTGCTCTCTCCTGCATTGTCTGATTGTCTGCTTTCCTTTCTTTCTGCCTTTCCTGTGGGAACTCTAGTACAGTGGTTTAGATGATACCAGGTTGTGCTTCCCTTCACTTGGACTGCTGTTGGAGTAGCTCTCACCATTGTGTAGGGTCCTTCTCTCCTGGGCTCATTCCATTTTCTCCGGAATACCCTCAGATAAACTTGGTCCCTTGGAACAACTGGACAGGCAGTCTCCGATTCCTCACTGGGCTCTTTTCTTTTTTCTGTAAATAGATAGCTTTATGTATGGCAGTTAGTTTCTTCATATAAGAGCGAAGTTCCATTTGTAATTGTTCTAGAGGCGGTCCTTTATAGGGACCTCTACAATATGGCACAGGCATGGGTCGACCCGTAAGCATTTCATGCGGTGTTAAGTGCGTGTTCCTGTTAGTTTGCATGCGATAGCTCATTAGTGCCAGCGGTAATGCATACATCCAATTAAGTTTAGTACTTTCACATATTTTGTTTATTTTGGCCTTGATAACTCCATTAACCCTCTCCACTAACCCTTGTCACTGAGGTCTATAAACGCATCCTAGTCTCTGTTTTATTCTTAATTGTTGCAACACTTGTTTCACAGTTTTTTGTATGAATGCCGACCCATTATCTGAACTTATTTCCGATGGAATTCCAAATCTAGGAATTACCTCTCTTGTTAGAAATTTAATTACTGTTCCTGCTCCTAGATCCGCAGATGGTACCGCTTCCACCCATCTGCCAAACCTGTCTATGATAACAAGCATGTATCTTTTGCCTTGTACACGCTTTATCATATCCACATAATCGCATACAAGATGTTTAAAGGGGCCTTCAGGTGTTGGAATATGGCCTATTGGTGTCACTATGCCTTTTCTTACATTGTATTTAGCACATACTTCACATGTGGACAAAAATTCATCCACCATTGCATATAAATAAGGAGATCAATATCCTTGCTGTTTAATTTTTCTTACTTCTCCCCTTGCACAATGATCAAAACCATGTGCATCTGTAAAAAGAATATTCAACAGTGAAGTAGGTGCAACCATGTGTCCTTCATGTGTATGCCAGATCTCCCATGAGTCTTTTTTAGCTCCCCTTTGTTGCCACATTGATTGTTCATAGGGGCCTGCTTGTTGTTGAATTCGAATAATGAATAATGTCATCCAATTGAGGATGAGGTTCCATAAGTACAACAGGTGCTAATATTGCTACTTGACACCCTGAAGCTTTTTTAGCTTCTAAATCTGCTGCATTATTTCCTTTAATGACATAGTCATTTCCCTTCTTGTGTGCTTGACGTTTGATTATTGCTATTCGTTTTGGTAGCATTGTAGCCGAAATCAATTGCCCTATTTGTTCACTATGTTGGATGGGAGTCCCATCACTCTTTTTGAAACCTCTTTGTTTCCACACTGTTTCGAATAGATGACATACACCATGAACATACGCTGAATGTGTAAAAATGTTAGCAGTTTGTCCTTTTGCTAACTGACATGCAGTTGTGAGAGCTTTTAATTCTGCTAATTGAGCAGAGCAAGGCTGTACACAATGTTGTGATATCACAGATTCAAATTCTTTTTTGTTTTTCTTCACTACTGAATATCCTGTATGATTTCCTTCGTGATCCCTAAAGCTAGAACCATCTACAAAGTAAGTTACTTCTGCTTCAGTAATAGGTGTTGATTCTAGATCTGGTCGTAATCTAGTAAATGCCAAGGACTCATTCACACACTCATGAGGTTCTCCTTCGAAAGCCAAAGGAATTAATTCAGCTGTAAGCCTTCTTTTAATGGTAACATCTGGATATGTGAGTAATGAGGAATAGGCTAGAATTCGAGCTTGTGTCAGAACAAATTTCCCTTGTTCTATTAATTCCACAACTTTGTGATGGGTATATATTGTTACTGGATACCCCATAGTTATTGTGGATGCTTTTTCATAAGCATAATACACTGAAGCTAAACCCTGTTGGTAACATGGTGGGTATCCCTGGGCTACATTGTCTAACTTTGTGCTGTAGTATGCTATAGGCTGTTTTTTCCTCCCACTACAGGTCTCTTGCATTAGCTGATGCATAACCATCAACTCTATTTGCCACATATAGATGAAACATTTTAGCATATTCTGCCATTCCGGGCCTGTTGTAATTCTTTTTTTTTATTGTTTCAAATGCTAGTAAGGCATCTGTGTTCCATTTTAATGGATTGCTTAAATGTTGTAATCCTGCTTGTTTCCTCATTTCTCTCAAAGGCCCTGTCTTTACTGCATAGTCTTCTATCCAATCGGCACTAAAGCCCGTCATTCATAGAAAAGTCATAATTTGTCCTACTGTCTGAGGTAACGGTGTTTTACTTATACCTTCTAACTGAGCTGGAGCTATAGCTCGTGTACCAAATGCAATTAATCTTCCCAAGTATTCCACTTGAGGCTGGCAATACTGCAATTTGTTTTTAGACGCCTTGTTTCCTCCTTGTGCTAATTTTGTCAACACCTTAATTGAGTCTTTGTGACATTGTTCTAGTGAGGTAGAACAGATAATTAAATCATCCATGTATTATAATAGTGTACCGTCTATTACAAGGTCTTCTAAATCAGCCTTAAGAATCTTGTTGAATATATGTGGTGAATTTTTATATGAGGAATTCTAGAATATGTATATTGCTTATTTGCATGTGTAAATGCAAAACATTATTTCATTTATTGTTCGTAAATCATGAACAAGTCGCCATCTGTTTTTGTCTGATTTGATTACAGGCATAATTGGAGTGTTACACTAACTAGTAGTTTCTATCAATACCCCTGCCTTCACTAAGCCTTCAATTGTGTCCTTTATTCCTGCTTCCTCATCTGCCCATAAAGGATATTGTGCTTTTCTAGGCAGACGTGCATTTGGCTTAAGTTGAACTCTTACTGGATTTGCTGATTTTATTAATCCAATATCTGTGTCATGTTGAGACCATAGTTCAGCTGGTATCCGACACTCCATTTCCTTAAATAATTCAGTCTCATTTGTCTTTATTAAATCAGATGCTGTAGTCATCTGTCACTTTCTTTTGGCTGATAACTACTTCCTGTGGGATTCCCAGCAAACTGGTTGCACACAAAATTTTGATGTAATTTTTGTCAGCTGAATGAAAAATCAATGGGTTTTCTGTTGATTCCCATTTGCTTTGTTCTGCCCTTTTCATCATTGCTCCTAAATCTTTCGCTTCCCAATTTTTTCCTACATATACTGCAATATGCAGGACAGAGTTATTTACATTGAACCATTTTTTGACAAATTCACCTTCTGGTATGTTTAAAGAGGCTCCCTCCTTACCTATGATGATGTACTGGGAGACTATCTCAATCTGCTGTCCTTTTGTTTCTTTTTGCCATTTCTGTTCTATATTTTCATCCCTTTCTTGATCATACATCATTGTGCAATGAAATTCAGACTTTGATAGCTGTGCTTCAGGTATCTGTGCTTCAATAAACTTTCCCCATTTCTTTACTGTCTGTCTCACATCTTGTTCTATCTGTCCTATCCAAAAACATTTGCTTTTGGCTCTGCAACCATCATTTGTTTTTCTGTTCCTATTGAATCAATATATATCCCTTCTGTAGAACACCAAATTTGTAGTCCTAATTTACATAATGCATCTCTTCCTAACAAATTAATAGGAGTTTGATTTGATACCAGAATGGGCATTGTTATACTTTGATCTGTTGTTTGTAGACAGACTGGAGCTGTTATGGGAATCAATTGCATTTTTCCAGAGAATCCTATTGTCTTTGCAAATTTTCCAGACAAGGGGAGATGTGAAGCATATTTAAAATTAATGCACGTTAAATTTGCCCCTGTATCTACCAAAAATGGAAAATTTTCTCCCTCTATTTTAATCTATATAATAGGCTCTTGATCAGCTTTTTTTTTGATAAAATTGGAAGCTGACTCTCCCCATTAGGATCCTCTTGACACACTTAATAGCCTGGATTGGGACCTCCCCAAGGGTTTACTGGGCCCTGCACTGGACCCTGAGTAGGCTGTTGCCAGCTCATCTCCCTTCCACCATGAGGTTGCTGTGGCCATTGCTGAGTTGGACAGTCAGCTTTGATGTGCCCGGGCTGTTCACAGCCCCAGCACAATGGGGGAGGCCTGTCTCTGCCTCTGCCTCTGCCTCTGCCTCTTTGCTGTATGGGTTTTTTTCTCCATCCCATTTGTCCTGGCTGTTGAGTATAAACATTTATTATGGGCACAGAGTTCAAGTGTTCATTTGGACCCTTACGAAAGGAAAATATATTTACCAATATATTTCTTAAAATATATTGTGATATATTGTAATATATTATTTTCCCTTTTTAGTTTCTAATATTTAATATATTTGAATACATTTAATAGTATATTGATGATACATATATTATATAATATATTGCAAAATATACAAATGATTGCCGCTTTTAATATATTGCAATATATTGGAAAAATATAAATATATATAAGAATATATGCCTAATATATTACATGATATTTTCCAATATATTACATTATATTTTTGTTTCATAAGGGGAGGGACTGCTGTAAGTGGGTTTGACTGAATAGTAGGTTGTGGAGCAATTACTGAAGGCATTATAGTCATTTGTTCTGCTATTGCATTTGTTACTGAATCTTGAATATTTTTCTTATTCTTCTTTGTGAGTTCTTCAAGCTGTAATTGAGTTAGTTTACGTTGTAACTCTTTCTCTTGACTTTTGAGTTTTAGTTCATTTTTTCTTTGTTGTTCCACTGCATGAGACACATGGTCACAAAACTCTTTGTGTGTTTTAGAAGTTAAGCCGACCACATCCTCCAGCTTGCTTTTACTGCTGGCGGCATAGCATCAATCACAGCTTGTCTAAACAATGTTGACATTAATGGGTCTCACTCGGGATCCCCCTCAGTTTCTTGTATCCACCTTTTCAGTTGTTTCTGCACATAAGTGGTTGGATTCTCTGAGTCTCCCATCTCTTCTCCTTTCAGTGATTTAGGATTCAGTCTGATCGGATACTCCGCACGCAATGCCTGCCATGCTGCTGGGCGGAATGCATCAAAAACAATCCCATCCATATTGTGAGAGTTCACTGCTCTGTTTAGAGTCGTTGTAAGAAGAATTTCATCCATCTTTGTCCCTCCAATAATTTTAGCCAGCAGAGCTTTAACATCTCCCACTGACAATAGCTTTCCCATCCCATTTACCATTATCAAATAACTCTGCCTGATTCTCCTCCTCACTACCATAGAACAACTTACTCTTTCCTCTTTCCAACTTATTTACCTCTCTGATCTTTTTCCCTGATTCTCTAATTTTCTCTTCCATTTCTTCTTCCAAAGCTTGTACTTGTGCTACAATATCTCTATCTTTCCTCCTCTTTCTTTCTAATCCTTCCTCAAACCAGGTTTTATCTTCCTGATTAGCTTTAATTTTTTCTAATGCTGTATGTGCTTGCCTGTAACAATCAAGTTGCAAACTTTCTGCACTTTCCTTTCTGGTTTGCCTCTGTGTTTTTACAGGTGGCTTATCTTTCTCATCCATCTCTAACCGCCCTTCTAACTCTATTTCTCCTGTTACCTCCATGGTTCCCTTGAGTATTGGGAACTCTCCTTGTACTGGCAGATAGGGGGGAGGCTCTGAAAATAACTTTTCTTTTCTCATGTTGTCTTTCTCTGCCCCCTTCAGGACTTTCCTAGCCTGCTTTATACTCTTCAACATATCCTCGCCTTCTTTTTTAAACAGAGCAATTACTTCTTTCTCTTTTTCCCTCTTTGTTTATCTTTTTTCTCTTTTCATACTGATGCTTTTAGTTTTATAGTTTTTTATCAGAGTTTCCATTTCCTCACACAATGCTACGTCAAATGTCCCTTCCTTTGGCCATTTTGTCGTCATATTGTTTGTTCTCTTCTGCCATTTTTTTTTAGATTTTGTTTATTTGCTCTTTACACAGTGGATATTTTAATCCAATTATTTCCACTGGTGTGGCTGCCATATCTTTATTTATATTGATACCACCAAAAATCAACTTTTTAGTTTTATAGTCACTTGGTTACAATCTCTTCTTTTCCTTTCACTTAATTTAACTATTTTTTACCCATTTTACCCAACGTTTTATTATTTACTATGTGTCATACCTTTTTGAATTTAGTTTTTTATTTTGTCTCATGCTTTACACTTTATTTATATTATTATTTGACTGTCGATTTTATTTACTCTATTTTCTTATCACTTTTTAGATATCTATTTCTAACAATAATTCTTTATTTTTATTTTTTACTTCTCTTTCCTTTTTTGTCCACCCATGTAATACAACTTTAATGTGGAAACTTCCTCCCTTGCTCTCACTCCCACTGCACTGGGTTCAGAAAACTTTCTCCCCTTTCACACAGACATCCAAAATGCAAAACTCTATTATAGATCTCGGTTCAAACTTTATTGATACTATTTTCTTAAACTCATTCACACTTTCTACACTCTTTATTGAGCCAGAGTGCTTATTCTTGCATACTTTTTCCCTTTATCTAAGGGATCATTAATTGTCCTTTTATTATCAAGGCTCATCATACATTCATCCCTCTCAAGTGGATCTGAGTCGAGTCCAATTCTAGACCAGGTCACACCGAAGTGACGGTCCAGGAACGGTGCTCAACCCTTACCCACCCAATACGGAATCTATTTGTTCATACATTCATCATCGTTCACACATTCATTCGTCCAGACACAGTTACATCCACACAACAAAACACAGCTCTTACTAGAGCTCGCTCTTCCTAGAGCGTCCTTAAGGGCCCACCTATTCTGACCTTCGAGAATTTTCACTTTATACTTTCTCCTCGCGATTCCTTAACTAATCTGCTTATCCGTTTATCACTGTCCTTCCTAGGCCCAGCTCTCCAATAAACACAGACCATTGCATACAATGTCTTTCTGCCTACACCATCTTTGTTTTAAATCAAGGTTACCTTCCAAGGCTTTCCTATTAATAACCCAAATATGTGCATGCAGTTATTTCTTCTGGAGTAAAACCCCTTTTTCAATTTAGATAACTTATTTTTTTTCTAAATTTGGAAGAGTAGATTTTAAGTGTCCTTACCACTCAGAACTGACCTCAACCAACACAAACAAATTTTATAAGCAAAAATGCTTACCTTATTTTATGGTGGCCAACCGGTTGTGTTGATCATCGGTCAGCTCAAAAGCGGTTGTAAACTCTGCTACTCTTGTCCATTCCCATCTGGGGTACCAAATCTGTGGTGTCTTTTGCCGGTTCTCCGAAGAATCAAACTCAGTCAGGGATTTTTTCTCTCAGAAGAAAGACTTTATTTTCGGCAAAACAAAGCCGAGAGTTCCTTGCAAGGAGATCTCTCGAATGTTATTTGGTATCTACTTATATACACTATATGGGGCGGTTCCACATAGTCAAACTTTTCCTTTCGACTACACTTTTCATACATCCCTGGAGAGGAGAGGCCCTCTGCTTGATTTATTCTAAACACAGGCCCTGGATGTATGTCTGACCATGTGTTTCTCATCAGTTTTGTACATTCCAGGGCGTAGGCAACTTTCTATTAGATTTTAGACCTATAAGATTTTAATAGAACAATAACTAGCAGCAAAAATGGCTAGATTCACATTGATTATATACTTGATTAATTAAAACCTTAATAAAAATCTTCCACAGTTGAAAGCTGTTCTGTGAAAGAGTTGGTTGGTTGGTTGGTTGGTTAATTTGTTTCGGACATGTGGCACTAGGAAAGATTTATGACTTCCTTTTGCCTTTCTGAGGAATTTGGCTCATGTTTCAACCAAAGTCCTGATCGACTCTTTAATTTGTCTGATTCGAGTCAGATCCACTACATGGGAAATCGGTATTTAGGCCAACTCAGGAATGGCGAGATTAGAGAGAGCTAGAGACTCGTGGGAGTAAGAAGCTGCCGAGCTGCAACCCAGAGACGAAGACTACAGTAGTGTGAAGTAGAGAAATATTGTGAAGTGTATGTGCATGTGGCGCGATTGTTTATTTATTTTATTTTTGAATAAAGTACCCCACAAGTTTCAGTACGCCGACCTCTGTCTCCTTCCTCTCTTCACGAATGAACTTGGTTACACAAGGTAAAAGCATTTGGAAACAAAGATGAAGTTTTCAAGGTGAATGCATTCCTTGACTCTAGGGGTCAAACAACTAAAAATCAAGTCAGGAATCTTGGTGTGATTCTGGAGACAGACCTTAGTTTCAGTAGTCATGTCAAAGCAGTAACTAAATCAGCATACTATCATTTAAAAAACATTGCAAGAATTCAATGTTTTTTTTCCAGCCAAGACTTGGAGAAACTTGTTCATGCCTTTATCACCAGCAGGGTGGACTATTGTAATGGCCTCCTAACCGGCCTTTCCAAAAAGACCATTAAACAGCTGCAGCTCAGTCAGAACACTGCTGCCAGGATTGTGACTAGGACCAGAAAATCTGAGCATATCACACCAGTCCTCAGGTACTTACACTGGCTTCCAGTTACATTTAGGATTGATTTTAAAGTACTTTTACTCGTATATAAGTTACTAAATTACCTAGGACCGAAATATATTGCAGATATGCTCACTGAATATAAACCTAACAGACCACTCAGATCACTAGGATCAAGTCAATTAGAAATACCAAGGGTTCACACAAAACAAGGCGAGTCCGCCTTTAGTTACTATGCCCACAGCTGGAATCAGCTTCCAGAAGAGATCAGATGTGCTAAAACACTAGTCACATTTACATCTAGGCTTAAAACTCATCTGTTTAGCTGTGCGTTTATTGAATGAGCACTGTGCAATGTCAGAACTGATTGCACTATATTTTCAGGGTTTTTTTATGTAAAATAATTTTCTGTTTTTAAATTCATTTTAAGTAAAACAAAATGTTCTTTCAAAAGTTTTTAAATTGCTTGTTTTATTTCTGTTATTTTTCCTCATGATTGTTTTACTTTCATGTAAAGCACTTTGAATTACCATTGTGTACGAAATGTGCTATATAAATAAACTTGCCATGCCTTAATGTTAAAGCTCTTGTATGTTCAATTATTCTGGGAGCAAGAACCCCCAAATGGAACCATACCGCCAAAGTAAACTTGCCAAAGTGGTTCCTGCCTGAAATGAAGATAACTATACATAACCCCAAAAATCTTCAACATACTGAGCCCCCACCCCCAGGTAGTGGGCCAAGGCCTCTTTCTCAATGGTACTGTACTGTTGTTCACACTTGGTAAATTTCTTGGAGAAATAACTCACCGGTGGTCTTCACCAGCTTCATCTTCTTGCAGTAGTACAGCCCCTGCCCCAGAGGAACAAGCATCCACCTGCAATTTGAATGGCAACCCAACATTTGGAGCAGAAAGAACGGGAGCATGGCATGACAAGTCTTTAGTAGCACTGAATTCACAGTTACATGCTGGACTCCACACAAATTTCCTAGATGTACTAATGCCCCGTTTCCACCGCAGGACCTTTACCCAGGAACTAGAGACTTTGGCCTGGTACTCGGTGCGTTTCCACCGCAGGAACCAGGAACTAAATAAAGTTCTGGGTAAAAAAATGCCCCTCAGAAAGTCCCTGCTGGCGAGGTAGTACTTTTTCAAAGTTCCGGAACTTTCGGGGGTGGGACTTGGGTGCTAAACATCCTGATTGGTTGAGTTCATGCATCATTGGTTGAGTTCAACCACCATTTATTTTGATCATTTTGAAAAAAATACTGTTATTGTATCATGAAATGTAATTTTAAAAGTATTTCAGACGAGAATGTATTTGTTTAAAACTCAAATCTGTGGTTTATTTATCAAGACAGCGCCTATTTTTAAAATGTGTTTAGCCAATCTGAATAAGCAATATCTGAACTACAGAGGATGCACGTCCAAAATCAGCATACTTTGTATTGGGAAACGTGCGCAGACCTACGTCACCGTCACTGGTACAAATTTTCCGGGTAATTTCGGTGGAAACGCGGCATTAGTAGATCTGCCTCAATTCTCTTTTGTTATTAGGAGTGGGGAAATTAAGTATGGCAGCAATCTTTCCTTCAATTGGCCTCACCTGCCCTAGGTCAACCTTCTTACCAATGTAAGTAACCATGGCCTTTCCAAACTCACACTTAGTCAAGTTCAATGTCAATGATGCCCCAGATAACATACAAAAAAACTTGATTTAGACTATTCAGATGATCTTCCCAACTAGAAGAATAGACCACCTCATCATCCAAGTAGGCCTCGCAATTGGTTACTCCCGACAGTACCTGTTGCATTAATCGATTAACACACACCCCGACGTGGGCGTCCTGAACTCTCCTTGTTTGCACTTGTCAATATTTGCGAATAGATTAAATTAAACTGGACAAAATTTAATATTGACAAACTATATATCATTATGAAAATCTAAGCCTCAAGCATCTACGACAGATTTTAATGGAAGGATTATGTATTTGGTAAATTTGTTTAAGCAGTACACATCAAAAAATTAAGAATAAAAATGCAGTTCATACCAGATTCATCGTAATAATGAGTCATGAATGCATCCACAGCTGTAAATCCCAGTTTAGTTAGAAATGTAAGGGTCCACTGAACAAAATCTCATGGAGCATGTTCAGTCCAATGAAGCAATAACACGTTATGCACCCTCTGTCACCTGTCATCTGATGGAGGCGGAAATTATCGATCACCTTTTTTTTTCAACATTTTTTTATATTGAATGTGCCTGTATCTGCATGATTAACATCTGTTTGGGTGCAAATCAACTGCCTATTACTGTGTAATCATGGCTATCAATGTGAATGCCATCTATATGAATAGAGTGTGATTTATTGACTTTATGGCACATTCATATGACTAACATATCTATAACTGGCCATCAGCACATCATGCACGTGATAATTGATTATATGACCAGAATTAATTGTAAATGCTGCATTTCTAGCAATCTCAGGATGTTCTGTAATTGGAATACAAAGTTAATTATTTTTTATTTTTCTTGTTTATTTTTCTTACTCAAATTATTACTATTGTATATTTCTAGTGCTCAAATAAATAACTTATATGTCTACATTTTTTCTATTGTTTTATAATTGAAAATAATATGCAGTGGTATGTTTAATGATTAAATAGTTTGTAGAATCCTTCAGTACAGTTGGTAGAAAATTTTTTGGGGGGACTAGACAGAGTCTCAGAAAAATGGTTGCAGGAATCTAATTTTTCATGGTATCTTCTTCGTATTTGAAATAGAAAACTCATGAGACATTTGACTTTCAACCCATTACTTTTCTAGATTGCTCCAGGGCTGATTTCATGTATTTATATATATATATATATATATATATATATATATATATATATATATAAATCAGTGTGATAAAACTTATTTTTTGAGTATTATCAACTCTGCTTGTTTAAAAGTACAGCCCAAAGAGTCTTCTTTCTGAAGACACCAAAATTATGTATGTAACACACTGAAGTAAGGAATTCTTACAATTTTAAGTTAGTTATGGCACTTTCAGCTGTGAGTCCCATAATGATGGATGCTGGCTAACAGTTTAACACTTGAGAGAACATCTTGGAAGTGAAGTTAGTACCATAATCTTTTTGGATAACTTTAGGCGATCAAAATGTTGAATATAACTTAACTATTTCCTTCACAATGGCTTGGGCTTTAAGAGTATGGAGTGGCACAGCTTCTGGAAACCGAGATGCAGCGCAAAAAAACATATTGGTGTCCTGATTTGGATTTTTGTAAGCGGCCCAACACAATCCAAAATCAAACGCTCAAAGGGCTCTCCGAAGTTTCGACAGTCTGTGATTATTTGGGGTGCAATGACATCTGCTGGTGTTGGCCCATTGTGTTTTTTTTTTTTTTCAAAACCAAAATGACTGCACCCTTTTACCAAGAAAGTTTATAGCACGTCATGCTTCCTTCTGCTGAACAGCATTCTGAAGATGATGATTTCATTTTCCACCTGCCCACACTGCCAAAAAGCACCAAAAGTTAATTATATGACCATGGTGTTGGTGTGCTTGACTGGTCAGCAAACTCACCAGACCTGAACCCCTCAGAGAATATATGGGCTGCCCAGATAACACACGTACGTCTGCAAGATGTCTGTTAAAGATCTCTTGATCTGGAAAGCATGTGCGGTCTATAAACGTCTGACAGACAGCTTTCAGATGTCACTTTTACATACATTCTAAATCAAAACATCTTAAATACATGTCAAATAGATGTGATATCTAAGAGGAGATGTCCAATAGAAGTTTTCCAGGAGCAAAAAACATGTAAATGCAGGTCAAATAGATGTTTCCTAGATGTATGTGTGCTATCAGAGTGTTTTCAAGAAGAAACCGTTGAAGAAAACTGAGCTTCCAGACCACCTCAGCAGTGCCACAAACTGGCAGTGTCACAGGTCGGAGCGGACAACAGATGTCGTGAGGCTCGCCCCTCCCTAGTTTCCACCTCGAGGAGGTCCCAAGAACACCAATGACCAGACACACGAGAGAGGGAGTATAATTAAAACAACTTTATTTAAATTTAAAAAGGTGTGAAGGGAGGGGAAAAGGGAATCTAAAATCCACTCTCGGGGACAGAGAGTATAGGTCCGAGTCGCTTCTGACTCTGTCAAGGGGACTCTCAGGTAAGCCTGTCAGTAATTTGTGTCCTTTCCTTCACGTGATTCAACAGGGTTTTTCCTCAGTAGTGCCTTTGTGTTTCTCCTGCAGAAACGGCCCTTCCAGTCCCTGCACGCAGAATAAAGGCAAGTAATTCTGATGAATTGGGTGGGGTGCGTACCTGACGCCGTTCGCCACGAGATTCTGGGTCCGCGGTTGGAAACACCTAAAAAGGTCCACAGGTAAGTATGCAGGAGAATATATTGGGGTCTTGGCCTTCGGTGTATAGTTAAATATGCAAGAAAGATACACAATCCTTAACTTCGATTTTTGTCCAGGTAAACCCTACGGATGGAGTTTGCAGGCGAGTATGCAAGGGCGATGCACTGGTATTTCACTCGGGGCGTACAGGTAAGTATGCAGAAGGACAACTGGGTCTTTACTTTGTACGTACAGGTGAGTATACAAGGGCAACTAGAGCCTGACTCTGGGCATACAAGGGCAATACGCTGGCTCTTAGCTTGAGGCATACAGAGGGGTATACAGGGGCAACTGGAGCTTGCTCTGGGCATGCAGTGACAATACTGAATGGATACAACTCACAGACCCTCTAAGAGGTGGACGTCAGGCTTAAGCACTTTTCAGCTCGGGAGTCTAGAGAGGGTGTAGGTCACGACAACTGTGGTCTTCCTCACCGGGGCAGACTTCCCAGACCAACACTCAACACGGTCACCTCCAACCGTGGAAACGACGACTCCGAGCCTCAAGCTCAGACCTATAGGACTGGTAACAGACGGAGTTCCTTCACAAATTTATTTAGCTTCAGTGAATATATGGAGAAGGACGCACCACCTCTCGAATTTGACCAAGAGTGGATAGAAGTACAGATTGAAGTTGCTGCACGTTGGGCCTTCCACGGCCTCAGCTGGTGTCACCACGCTGGGTGACTTCAGGTAGGTTTGTGCCACCGGGAATGTACCTCAGGAATGACTTGAACACTTCCCTCTCCTCTCTTCCAGACAACGGACCAGAGATCTAGACGGGGCGAACCTCTGAAAGCACTCCACAAACAGGTATTCATACACAAGGGCTACACAGCTGGATGTTCGTATAGCAGACAACACTTCTCTCAGTCGTCGTCCCCCACAATATGCACACGGTTCCTTACTTGCTATTGTTGACACGTCACCACTCGGCGGAGTAGGGGTCCAAAGCCACGAGCAGGCATGTATATAAAAGATGGTCGTCTCGCAACACCGGTGCACGTTCTTCTCCACAGGGTTTTCTCTCCCAGCCTAGAGGGTGATTACTGACGACATGACAGCACGACACTGCAGACTTCAAGTGTACACAGCAAAGAAAAGGACTCACCCACTGCACTCCACACACTCACAGTGAATTAGGGTCAAAACCACATAGGACCGGGGATTAGTTCCTGGACGTTGGGGGCACCGATGCAACAGATGGCCAGAGGAAACGATCTCAGCCACAACAAGGCACCAGACTCCTTTTTTTGCTGGTCCCGGCTCACCCCCCAATCCTATTACGGTGGGGCCGCTCACACTGGTCACAACTCACAAGAGGTATATGGATATTCCACACTTGCAAAGTAACTGTTGACACGATGGATATTTCAGTGTACTCACACTTTCATTAACACTGGATCTTTCCACTTCTTTTCCAGATAACTGACATCCGACACAACTGGCAGCACGATCTCCTTCCTGCAATCCTAGCAGATCTTCAATGGGTGTTAACTTCACATCACACAATGCATCTGAACACAATGCTCCAATAAAGATATTCGTATACTCAGCCCTGTGTGTGTATCTCTCTTTGCCCAAGCTCCACAGTACACCATACACTCGCTCTTCAACTCTCCTCTCTGCTCCGTTGCACCCACAATAACTACTGGGAATCACCAACAACTGCCTATGTTTCTGATGCCCTATTTATGTGTCTCCTCTTCACCGAATTGCCAATCAGTGATCGCCACGCTCAACAAGACACCTGTTCCCCATAACACGCCGATTTGGGTTCGCCGGCATTCCCGGAAGTGGCGGTGTTTGCGATATATGGTCCGGAACTAGGAACTAGGAACTAGGAACTAATCTTCCTCACTTTTGGTTCCGCCCCGTCACAGTCACTTGGTCACATCTTCTAATTTGTTGAGATTGGTGGGTTGTTGTTAAATGTGAGCAAAAATCATCACAATTAAAAGAACCAAAGACTTCATTCAGTCTGTGTGGATTGAAATTATTTAATACACAAGTTTCACAATTTGAGTTGAATTACTAAAATAAATGAACTTTTCCATGACATTCTAATTTATTGAGATGCACCTGTATTTACCTGAATGATAATTGTTACATTTGATTCAATTCTGTTTTACGCTGTAATTAAAGACTATTAGATTATACAGCATAGATTATGCTGTATCCTTGTTACTTCATTTCCTGCGTTAGGTTAGTGACAGACTAAAATTCAGTTGAGATGAAGCATAGGGCGTCTTTAGAGAACCGCCTAACTCTTGGTATTAGTTTACATGTACTTAGATTGTAAGGGCTTATAGGGAATTTTCCTTTAGGTCAACTGGATGTTAAGCTCAACCCAAATAGACTGAGCCTAACCTCTGTTTATTGTGATATTACTCTAGCTAAGTGTACAAGGGGAAACCATGGCATGACCATACCAAAACTACTATTGGGGAACATAATGTTGGTCGGCTTATATCTAGAGTAGTGGTCATGACCTATGACCTGAAATAATGTTGCTATATTCAAGTGTGTACAAATCTATGGGGATTAAATTAAAGTAATATTAGAATGAGCAAGGAGCGGCAGTCTAAAGTATTAGCCAATTACCTCTGTCTAATTACTAAGACTGACAAGAATGTGACCGTAAAATACGCTAAGGCCAAAGCGACGTCTTTGAGTGAGATGAGTACAATATTATTAAAGAATAAATAGAATAATCAAATGTCATAATAATAATCATAATAATTAGAGACAGACAAACAACCAATTTGCCTTTCAAACTAAATCCGAGATCATATTAAAATGGAGTCAGATTTGAGTTTAACAGAAACTGAATAACTTTGCAGGCTGAAAAGACCAAACATGCAAGAAACCTTCAGCCAGCTCTGGATATCTTTCTTGGGGCAAGTACATGGAATTTACAGCACATTAAGCATGCTGCACGCTTACTGGCCCACTGACGTTGATGAGATTAACCTCTTAGGTATCAAAATTTGGGACAGAACTACAAGATGTGTTTCGATACTCAATAGTACCGAGGCAATTCTGTCGGTGCCTAAAAAACATAGAACATGATACCCAGCCCTATTAAAAACCAATGTTGTGCCATTCCTGTGGATCTGACAGGAATTGACCAGCACAAAAAAATAGTATTTGTACTAAGTGTCACTATTACTTTATTAGAGATCACTTGATACAATATATCCTGATTATGTGTACGTGTCTAAACAAAGTCACAGAAGGCTAAAAATATGAAGGACGTAGCTTGTCAAACAGACACACAGAAAGGTAGTTTACTATGCAAAACTGTTATCCAATCAAAAAATGTTATGTTATCCATAAAAACAGAGCATTTCTCGAGCCGGTCTCAAAAACAGGGTAGAAATGCATTTGTTAGAACATTTGATGCATTTTTTTTATCCTCCCAAAGGCCTTTATCTATTCTTAAACAGGTGGGGCTCTATGGGTAAATCAGATTTATAAAAGCATTTGGTTGTTTGCCTTGTGAATATATAACACATAGCATACCTGTTTTCTTCTGTCATGATTCTTTTTAAAACACAGAATCAGCTCGTTCTCTTCTGAATTTTTTTTCTGCACGAGCCGGCCACACGCTCTCCGTGCGCGCACTGACTTAAAAGTGGCATAACACTGTTACACTTTGAAACACACAAACACTGTGTGCAGTGCGTGACTGATCCACGACTGTAGGCTACCACAAAAACATACTCACATAAACACATATTTCAAATCCAGAAGTTATCAGAAACTTTTATTAAAAAAAGTAAAAAAAAAAAAAAAGGTTTGTCAGCATTGCGATTCTCTTTGTACATATACTGTACACTTTTTTATAGACGTTTTAACACAATTTAAACAACGTATTATTCAGCGCTACTTATATAGATGTATATATTAAGTTGCTCAAACAAGTGGTAAAATATTTAACCATGTAGTACTTATATTAAAATGGCAAACATGTCAAATAATGACGTTCTGTATCCGCCACTGTTCTTAAAGGCAAATGTAGCAGTTA
Source organism: Carassius auratus (assembly GCF_003368295.1). Taxonomy (NCBI): domain Eukaryota; kingdom Metazoa; phylum Chordata; class Actinopteri; order Cypriniformes; family Cyprinidae; genus Carassius; species Carassius auratus. The sequence continues at coordinate 412,495 of NW_020527635.1, read as the reverse complement.
AACTACAATGCTAAAACACCCTACCATTTGTTTGCTCATATTTTGGTGTACATATCTATCAACTAAATTAATAAATGCAAAATTAATATATGTAACTATTAATTTTGAGAAATTACTATAAATTGTTAGTCTAATGTAATAATCTAATAAAATAATTAAGATATCTGTAACTAAGAATGAATTGTATTAAATAACATTTCACTTCAAAGAAGAACAAACAGGAGATTGTTTCAGTACAGTCCTGTTCTTCTGGAAGACTTTCCCGTTGGGTTGTGTCCTCCATGTCAGTGTGACGTCCTGATCGCTGAGCGTCTGATTTAACTAAACACAGAAACAGTCTTCAGTTACTCAGTGGATAAATCCCACACAGATAAGTTTGAGGCATTTCAACTCAAAATGAGCATCTCTTACTTTACAAATCTTACAGAAAGATCAGAATTGGTCAAAACACTGTGTTTTGTCTTTACATAAAGACTGACTGAGGTGGGTTTTTGTTCACACTGGTGGGGAAATCTGATCATTTTCTTAAATCTTATTTTATAGACTGATGTCTAAACTGACCTGATGTTTTGTGTTTGCTGTATGTTCAACAATTAATTTTAGTCAGATGAGTAATATAAAATCCACCTTGTTTAAGACGAGCTCCTTCAGTTCAGCTTCATCCACATTCTCAGCAGCTTTCACCTGCACTCGGGTCACCTGCTTCTTGACTGTGGAAGAACAATATCATATATGTTACTCAGTTTTACTACCTCTTACTTTATGAACATATATACCAGGGATTCATAAACCTTTTGTCAGCCAACCCACTGTGACCAAAAATCTTAAACATTTACTTACATCTGCCACTGAGATATTAATTTGAGATATGTGATTTTTGCTAAAGTGTTAGTCTTTTTGTTGTTTTATTGTATAAGTTTAACATTTTTTCAGTTAATAAAATGTTTAATTAAATTAAATTTAAACAATAAAATGGAATTCTTAAAAAATTAAATGAAAACAAAATAGAATTTCTAAATACAGAACAAAATGTTGAAATTGACAGGTTTGGATGTATGGATGAATGTACAAAATAGTTCAGGACAGAGCTACCAGTGTTACAGTAGAAGTACTTGGTAGTAGAGCATACTTTATCATCAGGTGTACGATAATAATTATTTGCACCAGCACAGTCTTCCTTCCACTTAGTTAATGTCTCAGTAGCGAGTTACATTTACATTTAGTCATTCCTTCCCTTACGAAAAATAACCATGGTTTTATTATAGTAAAACTGTAGTAACCCATGGTTTTTTGGCATATTGACTCCCATTTGTCTAACCACAGATTTACTACATATACCGTGGTTAAACTATGGTTAATATAGCAAAACCATGGTTAATTTGTGGTTACCATGGTTTAACTATAGTAACCATGGTTTTTGGGTTTCATTTGTAGTGAAACCATGGTTAATTTTCATAAGGGTTACAACTGGGGAATACATGAAGTGATTCTTCTTAAAGAGGAAAATAGAAACAGGAAGTGTTCATTATACCAAGTTTCAGGCATTGTTCAAATACGTACAAGCTAGAAAGGGAAGGATTAAATAAAGAGAAACTCTTGGTGCATACAGCTCTTGGTGCATAAAGAAGATCTTTAAAGTTGCAAAGACTAAAGTCTCAAATCCAAAGAGATATTCTTTATAGAAAACAAAGTGTAAACCACTACCTCCTTAAACACCTTGATTAAACATGCCCTCACATCTTGATGTCACAGCGTGGGAAGATTTGCATAACACCGCCCAAATGTTAACGCAAAAAAGAGAAGGCGTAACTTGTATTCTCTCCGTGCTGCCGCTGCCATGTTGTGGAGACGCTGTTTGTTTTGTTGTACGGAGGACTCCTGTTTCCTGTGAGAGTAGCCTACAATGCCAGTGTCTGTTTCTATAAAGTGGGGCATTTCCAGCTTTGCAAGGACAGTCTGGTGCTTCTGACACACAGTCTGTAAGTATGTTTACATATATAAATAATTTGCCACTATGATAATTTGCCAACAATGGGCTTTGTAAAAATTGATGCGTTTCAGAAGGGTGGGGCATAGAGGAGAAACAATAATGTACAGTACATGGAAACTAATGTGTTTTTAAACCTTAACACAAACACATTGCATTCAACCAAACACACAAAATAATATTCTTTTTAGCATGTCATATGACCGCTTTAATATTTGTTTGTAGATCTGGGCCCGTATTCATAAAGATTCTAAAAATCCTCTCAGAAAACTCTTAATTTAACTTAAAAACTTTTACGTAGGAGTCTTAGCTTAAGAGCGATTTAGGACCGATCTGAGAGCAACTCTGAGTAAGGAAAAGACTAAAACTTTTATCTTAGTAAGCAGGCGGGATTGACCCCGTTGCTATGTATGACACAATCTTTTTCAGACTGTGATTGGTTGGTTGTCCAAGAAGGAAAAAAAGAGTGATTTTAAGTATAGGGTCTATTCTAATTCTCACTTTGAATTTACATGCGTAATTTATCCTATTTGACCGTTCTCTCTCTCTCTCTCACACACACAAACACACATTATATGTGTGTATCTAAATCTTTTTTATTTTATTTACCATGCTTTTAATTTCCTATAAGGTATTTGATTGGCTTAGAATGATAAAAATTGTTCCACTCTTTCCAATTACAGTGATTGCTGTCCTTTTTAAGTGGCAGTTTGAATGTTGGTTTTAATGTATCAAACATGGAATCAAAACCAAGAAGGGCGAGAAAACCAAACTGGACAGAGGAACAGTGTTTACTGTTAGCCCAGTTAGTGGATGAACACAAGGACATTCTTAAAGGAAAATTCGGGCCGGGTGTCACAGCAAGGGACAAGAAGCAGACATGGGAGCGTATAGCACAAACTATTAACGGTTCATTCCCCCTGCTTGTGCGCACGTATAAGCCTGCTATATTCATAAGTGCAGTTTTTTGAGCCTGCAGGGTGGGAATGTCCAGTGGAAACGAAATGAACTGCGACACAATAAGATGTTCTGAAAGTGCTGTAATTGTTTGTGTGACCACTCTGTTTACAGAAGGTTGTGACAGACCCAAATCATCACTATTGCATTGTTGCATTTTCCCAGTTGCCAAATATCATAATGTAGTTATTACTTTAATTTATATATTAAATTATAAATTATTATGTAATCTATATCGTCTTATTAACTCCGTCATCCATTGTCTGCAACACATTTCTTCTGTCTCTTCGTCTTTCTGCCATTTTCTCCTCTGCTAAAGAAACTCTTAAGCCTCTTAAAAGTCCTCGTCTGTGCTCCTAACAAGTTTGACCTTAAGACCTCTTTTAAGGGTTAAGATGTTTTCTGAATTACTTTTTTCTGTACTAGGATTATTTCTTTAATTTTAAGCGTAAACGCGCACATTTCTTAGAATTTTCTTAGAATTTTGTCACTAGGAGCTACTTTTTGCAGTAAGATTCTCTATGAATACGGGCCCTGATGTTTAAACTATTACTTGCTGCTAGGAAAGAATATTTAGTTACCTACCTATTACTACTTTTTATTTTCGCTGTAGTTTGTATTTTTTGATTGCACTTACTGGTAATTATAATAATTGCTATTGGCTAAGAAGGAGTGTTATTTGCATTGCTCCCTTCCTGCACTAAAGTGCAAACTGTTTCAGTTTGAGGAATTGCCCTGCTATAAACTATTGGCTGTGCTATTTAGAAGGCAGCCACAGCTGTTTTCACTGTAGTTTCATAGAGTGTGGATATTATTTTATGTCTGTGTGCTGACGCAGAAGCGTTCAGGCCTCGTGATCAGCCTCCTTGTGTGAAGAACGACCAGTCTAAAGACCTGAAACTTTACCTGCTTGACTTTAGAGAGAGAGACAGAGCAATGATACTGGCAACACACTTAAGTATTATTTTTATCTTCCCTTTACACACTCTGCTTTCCTGTCCTCTTTTTTTTCCACCTCTGTGATGTGTCTCCAGAACATTCCGGTTGTCTCTCGACAAAGCTCTAATGTCACAACACAACACAATCTTGCTAACCTGCATCCTATGTCTACATCCTCTACTGCACATCTTTCTTTCTCTGTGGGTCTCTGGAATTGTCAGTCAGCTGTCAACAAAGCAGACTTCATTTCTGCTTTTTCTTTACAATCCACACTCAGCATCTTGGGCTTGACTGAGACCTGGATTTTTCCAGAAGACTCAGCAACCCCAGCTGCTCTCTCTAACAATTTATCTTTCTCTCACACCCCACATCAGGTTGGCCAGGGTGGGGGCACTGGTCTGCTCATTTCTAAAAAAAAGTGGAAATGTGACCAATCACGGAAAGTAGGGACACAAGTCGGTTCTGGGGCATTTTGAGTTATTCACAGATCCTGAAAGTGTAGTCTCCATGCTTTCCAATAGCCGCATTTCCACTGTCGGGCCAGTGCGAGCCAGGGCTTAAAGCGTGCCGGGCGGGGCTCACAGCCTCGGGCCAGTAGCACGAGGCCAGAATAGCGCAGGGTTTCCACAGTGGATCTTGAAGCACCGCTGCACGTCACTAAAACACACCCTTTACACGCCTCTAAGAACAACGCCATGCAACCTGAAAATTTCACCAACAAAGAGAAGTTATCAGAAAACTAATAAATAAGTCACTGGAACATGTGCGATCACAAAACGAAGATGATAAAAGCGGCAGTTTGTTTGCATATGTATTCAAATTCAAAAGCATCGATGTTTTAACTATATAATCAGTGATACATTGATCATATTGTTTTAATTTATCAGGACTCAAAATTATTCACACATAAATACACTTATTTCTATTTTATTTATTTATTTTTAACGTTCATGAAAATAGCCTGCTTGTTCAGTCAAGTCTGTTTCTGTTTATTAACCACAGTTTAGAATGAATGATAATATCTCTATTTTTGTAAGCTCCCGAACAAAAAATCATTATTAGGCTATATTCTTTTATGATAAGCTAAACTCTCGAGACGAGGCTTGTGACAGATAATATTAAGTTACTAAACACGACTGTTAATAAGGAGCTGACGTCTGATTTCTTCAAGCGGTCATATTTTACCATGTTTACTATGGTAACAAGTTTAGCGTGCATATCTTTTTCATCACTTATAAATATTTCTGCCTTGTTTAGTGATTATAATCCACATCAGATCAAGTTATTTCAAACACTCGCTGCTGACTGAAAGAGAGTTTTGAGCTCGACTTATTTAAAAAAAAGTGTTCAATGCTGATGTTAAAGCGGTAATCTTTCTGAAATGATCCTCAGCGCAGACTCTCTATTTTTATAAAAGCTCCCAAACAAAAATAATTATTATATTTTGATGATATGCAACGTGGAGCTAAACTCACGAAACGAGATGACAGATAAAATGTTACTTAATAAATATACAATTGTGATAGAGAATAAGAAGCTGACGTCTGATTTATCCAAGAGGTCATTTTTAACGTTTATATGGTAACGTTAATGTTTAGCGTGCATAGTCTTTTACATTGCTTATAAATATTTCTGCCTTGTTTAATGATTATAATCCACATCGGATCAAGTTATTTCAAACACTTGCTGCTAACTAAGAGTGAGTTTTGAGCTCAACTTATTTTAAAACGTCTTTAATGCTTTAATTTTAGATAAGCCATACCCCCTGCATAGCAATGACAGACACAACGGGAAAAATCGGACCGCATACTATTAATAATAACGGATAATGTGCATTGTAAATGTCAGTAATTTATCTTTTTTGACTTTTATAAGAAATATTTAGAGACTGAAATATGTGAGTTTTATCTTTTTATAGAAAATCTTTAATCATTCAAATGTGGCCATCATTTTAATTTATTTTTTTAATTATTATTTTAATGTTTATGTAAACAAAAAGTACATATTGATGCTAATTTTATTTGTTATTTGCTGGTTTTCTACATAAAACTTGGTGAATTGATTTCATTGTGTAGCATTAGGACTTTTTTAACAGGATTCTGCTATGAGCTAGCTAATAACAATAGGTAGATATGGGAAGGTCTAAACATGGACTAAACATGAGATAACGTGTGTTCTTAGAATGAACACAAAACGACAAACTTTGATGTTTATGGAAACTCACCCCATAAGAAATGATATATCCTCTGATATCTTACGGTCCAACTCGTCTGACGCAAGTCCAATACATTCTTCCTCGTCATCATCTTCGCTCAGTTGTAGATTATATTACAGTCTTATTATGCCGCTTTCATCATCGCTCAGATCGTCTTCAGAATCAGTGAGCGCTTGTTTATAAGCATCCGGCTTGTCGAAGAAGTACTTTGAAACATTTTCGGTGTAACAGCCACAGTTCAGCTCGTCTGCGTTCATCTTTGCGGCGTACATCTTCATTGAATTTTGATATCAGCTACAGCCGGCCAGAGCGCTGCATACTAAGTAGCCATGCTTCCCTCGGAGGGTGGGGACAATAACAAAAGAAACAAAAGCCGGCTTATCCAGTATGGAAATATAGACAGACAATGAAACGCCCCTACTGCGTGCTAGAATCTCAGAAAACAACCTGATTTCAACCTCAAAATGTACGCTTTTAAATATACCAATACTACTATCTCAAACACGGAGAGGCTTCTTTGTGATATCAACTAACAGATTCTGCAAAAAAAACGAAATTCACCAATTTTGAAAAAAAACCCCGCTTCTTTCTCATTTTGCTCGAAAGTTGTGCTGCCGACTTGTGTCACTGGTTTCCGTGACGGGTCACAAATACTCAACCCACTCTCCCCTATGCATTCATAACTCACTTGAATTTCATTCCATTGCTGTAATGGCTTCTATAAAACTCCAGGTTGTGGTAATTTACCGGCCTCCTGCCCAAATTACAGCAATCATGGCGGCACGCATCTCAGCGGTAGAATGGAGCTCTGGCTTTGTTGGTATTTCACCATATTAATCTATCATACTAATTACACTTTTGAAAACATTCTAAAGCAAGTATGGGGGGGGGGTTGCACAGATGAAAAGAGTGGAGGAACAATTGGAACTGATCGGCTTAAGGCTGAAAAACGTAACTAAACAGGAAAACTTGACGGCATTGAATGAGAAACTGTCAGCTGATATTCAGTCGCTTAAGATGTTACTGATGAAGAAAGATGAGAAAATAGCTATGTTGGAGAAATGAATCGATGATCTTGAACAGCACACGAGAATGAACGATCTCATTATAACTGGCTTGGAAACGAAACACCGTACCTATGCGAGGGTGGCAGATCCAGTGGCGGGAGTCCTCGTGCTGATGCACCGGAGACGGAAACCCAATCTATGGAACAGCAGGTTGTTTCATTCTTGGTGAGCAAAGAGTGAAAAATTTTCTGCCTGTCACTACGATCCTTGGGCCTCCTGCCATCATTGTGTGCTTTGTGAACCACAAACACAAAGTCGTGCTGTTGAGACAAGGGGGAAAATTGAAGGGAACGAAAGTTTACCTCAACAAACATCTCACTAAGAAGAATGCCGATATTGCTAAGGACGCTAGATTACTACATAAAAATGGAAAGATTCAGTCGACATGGACCCAGAACTGCAACATGTGGATTAAGATGAATTGATTACGACCAGAGGATGTGAAGGTTTTGGCGATACGGGAATCAAATCAGCTGGATGAATATAAATGAATAATTTCAGTCTCAAGAACTCCTGTTTCCACTGCTGCCGATGGATTGTTCGGGTTTATTGAGTGAAAGGATTAACCCTGATGTGGAACGTGAGACTTCTTGATGTGATGTCGTTCTTAAAAGGTACTATCTTAACATTTCTTTATTATGATGTGGCACCAGGGGACCGTAATTTGTGGGGCACTAGGGCCTAGCTATTTAGAGTAGAATAACTGCAACTTTACGAAAACCGACTACGCAACTCTGACATCACAGAGAATGATTGATACCCTTTATCTTAAGGCACACAAGTTTGTTGCACTAGTAAGGAACAGAGACATGCAAATCATACAAATTAGTTATTTATTATTAAAAGCACACAGGAGTAAACCGGGCGTACCAGGCAAAACTCCTCATGGCATCTGACCATAAAATATATATGTTATAAAGGCAGAGGAGAAATACAGTCATTCAAAAGTCAGTCACTACAAAATGAACACACAATAAAACCTTACACTCAAAAGCTTTTCAGCTGAGGGCTAAAGAACAAGAAACCCAACCACACACTGTAGAAAAAGTCTTATCACTCACACACAAAATCCGTGCATCTCACTGCACACAGCACCCAGTGTTCAAACCACCACCAGCACGCTGAGAAAACAAGGGAGGATTCCTGACTGAAGCCCCTGTCATCTAGCAGAAGGCGTTTACAGTTGCTCACACACACACAAAATCAAAAAAAGGATCACGATTAGAATGAATCACAAATTGAAGCTTTAGCCTAAGTTCTGCCAGGAAGACTCAATTACTTCGTCACTAATTACCTTTATCATTATCCAATCACGTCTTTATACTTCAGTATAAAAGATCGTACTTACACATGTTTGAGTTCGCAGATGCCGACGCGACAACAACCGCAGATTCTGACGCGATTGTTCCTTGGTCAAGCTGTTGTGTTTATTCATTTACTTGCTATAGTTAAGTTTGTGTCCTGCAAACTATCGAGAATTTGAAGTTCCTCTAAGATGCACATGGGATCGTTGGCTTTGCTCCGTGTTGCGGTGATTATCTGCGGTCGTTCGTGTTGGATGATATACAAGCTTTTCTCGCAGAGGATGTGAAACATTGGCCGAGTTCCATGTGCTTTCCAGGTTTTCTCAAAATCAAAACCGCCAGTTACTACTAAAAAATAGCTCAATCGTGTTTAAAAAGGGATTTCTCTGTAGAATTCACATTCTAGGGGCTATATATGACATTATGGGGTAACCTCAAACCCCAGACAGAAATGGCAAACCGCAGCAACAACAACAAAAAAAAAAACGGTCTTGGCAAACGCCGGTGCTTTGCGAGATGTCGCGTCAGTGCTGCTTGGGTCTCAACACCTGAAAAGACTTAGGTCTCAATCAACAAATATTCATCTGTATGCTCACGTGAACCTGCACGATTGAAGTCTCTCTGGACCAGAAGACAGAATCAAGGCTGCCGGTCTCTTTCGGCATCTCGCCTCCATCACTTCATCAGTCTACAGCATTATAAGTATCATCTTTGTTCTATGCACTTGTGGCGCTTGGGCATTAATTCTATTCTCTGCAAGAATTTATACTTGCACGTTCAAAAAAAAAGCACTGGGCGTTTCGTGCTTGTTTATCTAGCAGACTCGCACAGCATAATTAAGATGTTGATCATAGTGCATGCAATGTTCTGAATAACTCCTTCGTAATGAGGTATTTTAAGGCTCATAATAAAAGCTACACTCTTATCTACTGATAAAGATTGTTCGCATTTCTGTATAAAATATGCTTTGTCTAGCACACTTAAGAATTGTTGTTTTATTCCAATGCTTTAATCTTTGTTTATTCAGTCATTGTTTCATTTGCGTCTATTCCTGAATGCTTCATACTCGAATGGGATTCTATGGTTGCAAATGCAGGGAACCGCTGCTCTCACCTCATCTTTACATGACTTACTCTTGGACTAGCGCTATTATGAACACTGGATCTACCAAGCTGATGCGTATATGGACCCTTTCATTTGAGTCGTGGGTAAGATTCGGCTAAATGCTCAGCAGACATCTTAAAGTCAACGTGACCCAGAAGTTGCTGCTGACTTTATTTCAGAGTAGTGACATATCTCCAGTTTAAACCGAATATAATTAGCAGGCATGGTTTGTTTGTTTGTGCTCCTGGTCTCCGTCTCACTCATAGCAAACTAACGGCTGGAGGGGCGTGTTAAGGAGGTTCTGCACATGCTGTCAAACTGACGTCATCAAAAAATAAATAAAATAAATAAATTATGCATTACAGAGCGGAAACATTCAGATTTCGATAAAGATTACGAAGACAAACAATGTTTAATTGTTTACATCAAGATTAGCAATGCGTGCTAGTAAGCTTAAGTCAATTCGATTTATGTGGACTTTAAATAACTGTCACCGTCCCAACTTAGGGACGCTTGGCACTCTTTTTGATATTGTCTTTTCTCTATAAAGTCTTTTAGTAATCATCATAAATCAGATTCATCCCGTGAGAACCATTTGAATTCGGACATTACTTTACCATGGAATGGTACTTTAAAATCGAATGGCGGTCACCACCCCCTTAGTGGGCAGGGCATAGTCATAAACAAAATGCATTACGGTCTTCTAGAACCAAAATTTTTTATAATCTTGGCAACAAACATATCATTGGAAGGTCTGAGTCTCAGGATTTCATATTTGGTGGTTATTCTGAGATAGAAGTAAAATTCACACAGAAATCTAGAGAAAAATTCATTAAGAAAATTTTTAAATATTTTGACTCCCAGTGGCTGTGCGTGGTATGACGCCCTAAATAAAATCTCAAGGAACCTCAAATTTTTCATATCAACTTCAAAATTATAACATAACTTATTTAGACACTAGGCTTTAATTTATACCAATTTTAGAGTAAAATCTGTTATTTAAAATATTTGTAATAAATATATAAATAATTAATAGCGCATATTATTTAAACTTCTATAACTTTTTGATACTTCACTTTTGCCAACATCTGCAAATTTTCTTCTTTTAAAAGAGACCAACCTTATGTTTATATTCCAAGTGTTCATAAATGACAGTAATTTAGTTTGGAAAGTGCACTTTAATGCTTAATATATATATATATATATATATATATATATATATATATATATATATATATATATATATATATATATATATATATATATATTGGGGGGTGATAGTTAAGGGGTTAAGCTACAATCAAGGCTTATTACGCGCATCTACTGGTGTTGGTTCATTCTGTCTCTCATAACATCGACTTCAGTCTTACTTTGCTGTTGCGGCCTTCACATTACACTTAAGACTTCAGACAGCTGTGCCCCTCAGCCAACCCGGATCCTTCAATTTGTCCTCTGTTAGCAGATATAATACTATACTAAATGACCTCCTTGCGTCAGCTAGAAATCACACTTCTAAAGGCATTGCTCCCTCTACAATCAAGCCTACACGTCTGCATTGTCCGCTTTCTAATGTTTTTCCTTCCAAATTTCTGTTTCCTATTCTAATTTCGACCGTTTGCTCCTTCTCATCTTTAATTTTAAAAATCGCAAAAAAAAAATTCTCTATTCGCAGACTCCTTGCCAGCATCCAATTCTATGCTAAATCTTATAATCCTAATTTTCAAAGCCTTTTCTCAATATTCCGTTCTATTACTACTCAAGAGGTTAGCTAAATCTTCCAACAAAATTAAATACAAACGTCTGCCTATTACCCTACCCATATTGCAAAAATTAATTACTTCCATCCGCTATGGCCTTCTTTCTAAGTACCTCAATATTCTTCTCGAGGCAGTGTTTTATCTGCCTTCTACGGGTTTATGCGTCCAGGGGATTTCACTTCAGAAACTGATCAATTTGATCCTGCTCGCGGCTTTTCCTTTTCAGATTTACGATTCGGACCTAAATTCTTCACACTCTTCCTCAAGCACTCAAAAATCAACTTGCAAGGTTCTGGTGTCACCCTTATAAATTCAAAAATCAATAATAAATTATGTTCCTTCTCTGCATGGAGAAATTTCTTAAAATCCGACCTAGAACTTCTAAAAAACGCTCCTCTCTCTATTTTACCTAACAGAGCACCCCTTTCCAAGGCCTGTTTTAGAACTAATTTAACCACTGTTCTCAAAAGCTGCAGTCTATCCCCCTCTCTCTATACTGGCCATTCATTCAGAATTGGGGCAGCTACTTCAGCAGCTGAACGAGGGATCTCTACATCAGCTATTAAAATCATAGGCAGATGGTCTTCCTCAGCATTTGAATCCTACATCAGACCTGATTCATAAAAACATTCTCGAAGCTCAGCAAGCTCTCCAGTAACTAATCAGGTAAATTCATGCAATTACTGGTGGTGGTGTTACTATATCTGTATGGTCTATCAAGCCCTGTATATGTCTGGCCTTTTGTGGCTATTTCTGTACGGTCTTTCGAGGCCTGTCTGTGTCTGCCTATCGTGGCTATTTCTGTACGGCCTATCGAGGCCTGTCCGTGTCTGGCTATCATGGCTACTTTCTGTATGGTTTATCGACGCCTGTCTGTGTCTGCCTATCATGGCTATTTCTGTACGGTCTATTGAGGCCTGTCTGCGTCTGCCTATTGTGGCTGTCTGCGTCTGGCCTATCGTGGCTATTTTCTGTACGGTCTATTGAGGCCTGTCTGCGTCTGCCTATTGTGGCTGTCTGCGTCTGGCCTATCGTGGCTATTTCTGTATGGTCTATCGAGGCCTGTCCGTGTCTGGCTATCATGGCTATTCTTCTGTACGGTCTATTGAGGCCTATCCGTGCCTACATCAGACCTGATTCAAAAAACCATTCTCGAAGCTCAGCAAGCTCTCCATTAACTAATCAGGTAAATTCAAGCAATTACTGGTGGTGGTGTTACTATATCTGTATGGTCTATCAAGGCCTGTATATGTCTGGCCTTTTGTGGCTATTTCTGTACGGTCAATCGAGACCTATCTGTGTCTGCCTATTGTGGCTGTCTGCGTCTGGCCTATCATGGCTATTTCTGTATGGTCTATCGAGGCCTGTCCGTGTCTGTCTATCTTGGCTAATTTTCTGTACGGTCTATCGAGGCCTATCCGTCTCTGGCTATCATGCCTATTTCTGTACGGTCTATTGAGGCCTGTCTGCGTCTGCCTATCGTGGCTGTCTGCGTCTGGCCTATCATGGCTTTTTCTGTTGGTCTACTAAGGCCTGTCTGTGTCTGCCTATCATGGCTGTCTGCATCTGGCCTATCGTGGCTATTTATGTACGGTCTATTGGGGCCTGTCTGTGTCTGCCTATCGTGGCTGTCTGCGTCTGGCCTATCGTGGCTATATCTGTCGGTCTATTGAAGCCTGTCTATGTCTGCCTATCGTGGCTGTCTGCGTCTGGCCTATCGTGGCTATTTCTGTACGGTCTATTGAGGCCTGTCTGCGTCTGCCTATTGTGGCTGTCTGCGATTGGCCCCAACATACTACACTTAGGGGGGTCAACCAAAGGACTATTACCAACCCATGGCTTTATTGCAGAGCGATGTACTTGTCTCACTTTTATCCACTGGGGCAATAGAATATACCTGCTCTTACAATCTAATATACTAATTGGCCCCAGAGATCGTGTATCTTATGTCTACCTCTCACATTAAAAGCTCGAAGGAGCACCAACTGACTCTCCCGTAAGGGTTCCTCCCGGACCTGTCCATCATAACGGGCCTTGCGGCGATCCGCCGCAGTCCTTAGCTGCTCTCTCACCCCCTCGAAAGCTATTTTGAGCCTATTCCGGTGTTCTAAGACCCACCTCTGCACACAGCCGGCCTCCAGCTCCTGGACTCTCCCAAGCAGAAAATCCACTGGGAGCCGAGGTTGCTTGCCAAACAACAAAAAGTGCAGGGATTCCCAAGTATTCTGATGGGGGGTACTATTATATGAAAATAACACCTGGGGAAGACACAGCGGCCAGTTGCCCTTCTGAGAGTCGAGCAGAGAACGCAACAAATCGTGCAAGGTCCTATTAAACCACTCGCACTGTCCATTACCAGCCGGATGGTACCGAGTAGTGCGAGACATCTTAACACCATACAAGCGACAAAGCTGTTGGATAAGGGTGGCCTCAAAGTTCCGACCCTGATCTGAATGTATACGACTCGGAACACCGAGTCGGCAAAACCATTCAGATACCAGAACCTGTGCAACCGTCTCTGCCCGCTGATCTCTGGTAGCCACACCCACGTATATTTAGAAAATATTCATGACCATAATGTTCTCAATACCAGACTGGGAAGGCTCCAGAACTGTAAAATTGATGGCCAGAACTTCATTCGGCCGAGAAGCCATCAAGTGCCCCATAAAACTACTGTGTGTCGAAGGGAAGGTCCTTCACATGCTGGCACCTCTCACATTACTGGCACCAACGTGCAATCTCAGAAGACATGTCTGGCCAATAGCACCAATGTCGTCCATTCCACACCCTGATGTCCGTGCTGCTGATGTAATTGTGTCAAAACTTTCTCTTTCATAGCCATAGGCAATAAAACCTGCAGGGTTTCTTCCCCACCATCTGGGCGCCTCACCCGATGGTGCATTACACCGTCCCACTCCACCAATCGGTCCCACTGCAGAAGCATCATGACCACTGGTTTTGGCAACTGCTTGCACTCCTCCGGTGTTGGGAGTGCCTGTCGTTGCCAGAACCTTAACAGTTCTGCAATATGTAGATCAGCCCTCTGACCTGAGCACATATCTACAAAGGGTGGACCTGGGAACACTGTTACCTGGCTCACCTGGGCAACCGATCCCCCATGGGCTAATTGAGCTATCCTTTCGGGGATAGCCTGCCCCGGCACTAGACTTTGAATGTCCTCCCTTGTAAGTGGATTCTGTCTAGAATACAAGGCATCCGCATTTCTATTACAGCAACCGGACCTATACCTAATCTCAAAATCGAAAGCAGCCAACTCGTTTCATAGAGCTATAATTGTCCATATGGCACTCAGTGGGCCGAAGACCACGACTTGCATATGCTATCGGTTGTACCTTTCCTCCCTGCTCCTGGGACAGTACTGCCCCCAAACCCACATAGCTGGCATCAACCTCCAGGACAAAAGGCAAGGAGAAATCGGCATAGGCCAGCAACGGGGCCACAGACAGTCACTGCTTCAACTCCTCAAAGCTCTGTTGACACTGTATAGACCAGGCGTCGACAAAGTCCTGCTCCGAACACCTCCAACATTTTGGATTGGTCAGCCTTGCTACTAGCCCATGTAACGGGACAGCTACTTTTGCAAACCCCTCCATGAACCGACGGTAGTAGCTGGCAAATCCCAGGAAGGAACTCACCTCACCAGCAGTAGTGGGACAACGCCACTGGGTCACTGCCCCAACCTTACTTGGGTCTGTAGCGACCCCTTCAGACGAGACCACATGACCCAAATACTTTACCTTCCTCTGGAAAAATGAACATTTCCCCAATTTAGCTTTTAATCCCTCCCTCTGCAGGCGATTCAGGACCACCTCCATCCGAGAGAGATGTTGATCTACTGAGGCCGAAAACACAACTATATCATTGAGGTACAAAAGGAGGGACTGTCCCTGTTGATCACCATACAGTCTTTGCATCAAACGCTGCAAGGTGCACGGAGCGTTACACAGCCCAAAGGGCATCCTGTTCCATTCAAACAAGCCAAATGGAGTACAGAAGGCCGTTTTGTATCTATCCCCCTCCGTAACAGGTACCTGGTTGTAACCACTGGCGAGGTCCATGGTAGAAAACCATTGGGCACCCGTCAGGGAGTCCAAGGTCTCCTCGTTACGAGGTAATGGAAAAGTATCCTTCCGTGTGCTTGCATTCAGACGGCTGTAGTCTACACACAAGTGCAGACTACCATCCTTCTTTCTCACGAGCACGATAGGTGATGCATAGGGAGTACTGCTCTCCCTAATTATTTGTGCCTCAAGGAGCTGATTTATGTGCACTTTCACTACCTCATACTCGGACGGAGGTATCCGCCGATGTCGCTGCCTAATGGGAGTATGGTCTACAAGGGGTATGTTGTGAGAAAGGAGGCTTGTGCACCCAAGGTCCCCCTCATATGTGGAAAACACAGACTCATAGTTCAGCAGCAAAGCCCGAACTTTCACCTGGTCTGCCATTGGCAGTACAGACAGATCAAGGGAATCAATCTGATCCCGCACTGGAGTAACTCGAGCCGCCTGTACGCTTGCTGACACTGCCACCGGCTGAACCTCGCTAACCTCAGAAGGCAAACTCACCACATCCACGTATCTTAACACACCAATAGTATCTTGTGGATACAGAACGATATCTGTTGTACTGACATTTATTACCGGTATATATATCATTCCTTGGACCACTCTCACCAAGGCAGCGGATGCTAACAAACCTGCTGCGAGACCTACCTCTGGTGGTTCAAATAAGACTGCCCCACTGGAATACTGAGTTGAACAGGTAGCAGCTACCAGCTTTAATGTCCCCCCTGGAATACGATTCACATGGCGACCTCATACCCTGACTTGACCCCTAACAGTTATGATAGGCTTAATGTCGGCCTGATGACAGTGTTGCAGTGCCTGTGTAATGAATGAAGGAGCCTGTGACACAGCCGGTAGCTTGAAGAGAGCGAAGCCATGCTGGCCAAAGAACTCCCGGTAGCAGCGGCCCAAAACATTCATCCCCAAAACCCCAGGGACTCGGCCGGCCAAACCACCAGGAGGATCCCGGACCACCAAGACCCCACACCCCAAGAGCAACCGACCACAAAGTTCAATATCTAACTCCAGGTACCCTATATCCGGAATCGACAAACCGTTCGCTGCTCGCAATTGCAACCACCGGCATGAAATGGGGTGTTCTGGTCCCCAAGGCTTAAAATAAGTAGTAAAACAACTTTCTGTGACAGTCGTCACCATAGAGTCAGTGTCCACTAGACAAGACACAGGAACACCTCCCATGTGGACAACAAGCTGTGGACAAGACGACACCAGACGAGCAAGTGAGTCTGGACTAATCAGGTGACTTGAGCCCGTCCCTTCCCCAACCGAAAAGTGGCTCAACCGCTCGGTGGGTATTAGTTTTCCGGCGGCTGGCTGGATGGAGCCGGTCCCCCTCCCCGGGGTGGACCTGCCGGCATGGTAGACTGAAACCGGGTAGCTCTATGCTCCCCATCGCACTCTCTTGCGAAATGTCCCGGTTGGTTACACCGCCTGCAAATAATATGACTAAATTGCTTTACTCCATCCCCCAGTTGAGTTCTCTGAATATGGGCTAAACTTTGAGTTAGTTGATTTAATTGTTGTTGTTGCATTTTCATCATCTCATTTAATTCACGCAACTCAGATGACCCTTGTGGCGAGTGGGGCGGGGCCGAGAGGCGTGGGAACGAGGAGTGAGGCCAGGTGTAGTGATTGAAGATGAGCTGCACCTGCGCCCCACCGCCAGAATCGAGTCCCACGTAGGAGATGGAAGGATATAAAACTGGAGCGACGACCGTGAAGAATGAGAGAGGACCAGGCCTGGGACATTATTTTATGTTTGCTTTTTATTTTGTGCGCACCAGTCATCCGTGAGGGGCTGGTGTGCTGTTTTGTATTTATTTTGTGTCATTAAAGTTCATTTTGATTGTGCGCCGGTTCCCGCCTCCTTCTTCCCGATGATTACGAACGTCATATCGTTACAACCCTCCTGGAAGGTTACTGCCCGGCTGCAACTGTCCATGCACCCCATATTGTATACAATGTGCCGTTGGAACAGAATAGCTACGTCCCCTTGCACCCTCGGGGGTCCCCTCTCACTCCCAACGAATTGCCTCACTACACACTTCAAGCAACGTACTATCAGGGCTACGTCGAACTAACTGTTTTAACTCACGTGTATTATCGCTAACATTTTCAACGAACTGATCTCGTAACAGGGCACCAGCATTCGATATTTCATGTGGCGCCTGTTCTTTAACTTTTTCCCATAAGCTCATCAGGGCCAGGGAAAATTCCACAAGGGTCTCCCCTTCCTGCTGCCACTTAGAGAAGAACAGTTCTTGTAATGCTACATACGATCGTGTACAACCGTACAATTTCTGCAATGCCGCAATAATTTGGTCTGGGTGTCGCCGGTCTGCCACTGAACAATAATGTGCCTCCTCTACCAATTCATTAACATCAATGCCAATCCTGCCATTAAATTTTGGGCACTTACAATCCCTCAGAATAAACACAAATTGCTCGGTATCAGGGAATGAGGGACTAACTGCTGGAGGAGTCGCAGCAACAGGTGGATCAGCACTATGAGCTGGCCACACAGCTGCTGGCCCCTGTCGCAACTGCTCATTAACAGTCCGCAGCTGGGCCACCAACGCCCGGAGCTCCTGCAACTCCTCCTCCAGGATCTCCGCTCACTGCGGCTGGCTCGGGATCTCTGGGAACAGGGTCTGGGGACAAGACAGGACTGGCAGGGACTTCAAGGATCTTGACTAGGCATGACAAATAATCTGACAAGGTCCTGGCAGCAATAACAACCGGCATCTCTTTACGAGCCAAGACAGACTGCAACACCGCTTCTGCAGCAGAGTCTGCCACGGCTCTCTCCTCAGCACTCACGACTGTTGACTTGGACACAGTTCTCTCAGTTGCTGGTTTAGGATCAACGCTCACTGCTGCTGGCTCGGGAGGCGTCGCAGACTAAGGAGGAGACAGAGACGCAGGACCGGAAGACCCCTTCTTCCTCCTCTTTCTCCTTGGCCGCGGTGCAGAGGTCATAGCTGGGTCTGAGACTGGTTGGGGAAGTTCGGTCTCAGGCAGGGCTGATTCTGACGCCGAGGACTCGGAGGCAGATTCCCACGAAAACCGCCTCCCTCCGGGCGTGGGAGGTGCCTCAGGACTCGGGGAGGGATTTGCCTGATCCCCCAGTGAGGCAACGGCCAGGATACGACCCTCTGGGATCACTGGCAGCTTGGCCGAAGGTGGGGACCTCGAGGGGGAAACCTGCGGCTCCTCCTGGGAGAAACTCTCCCACAGCCGGGCATAGATCCGCAGGATCCATTCACTCTTGGACGAGTATGGGAGAGTGACCCTCTTCTTGTCAGTAGGGGATGGCCACCAGCAGTGTCTAAGGGGCTCCACTCGTCGCTGATGATCGGAGGACATCCTGTCTGCAGAGCTCTATGTTTGGCGGTTCATTCTGTCGTGTGGAGGTAGGGATGAACTCAAACACAGACAGGATACACTACACACAGGGTTATTTATTAACAAAATGGGGAAAACAAAACCCACGAGGGGGAAAACAACGACTAGGGCAGAGACTAAATAACTTAACAAGACTGGGTTGACAAGATAAACAAAGACTCTTGACACAGGAACTCTTACTAAAGACAAACACTCACGGGCAATACAACGACTTCTTCAAGGGGTAACAATGATACAATATCTCACAAGGAAAAATGTAGAAACAATGAACTGCACAGGACAGTGAACACAAGGGGATATAAATAGGAAGACTAATGAAGACACAGGTCACAGACACAGGTGGCACAGGTAATGCAATCACGACAAAACTAGGATAACAAGGGGGCGGGTTAAGGGAACGAGACAACACAAGCACATGGCCCAAAGACAAGGCCATGTGCTTGTACACAAAACACGGGCCTGTCATGATCCTGCCTCAAGACTAGAGGAAAGTCAGGACATGAAGGCAGAATCATGACAAATAACATTATATACAAACATCAATATGGGTTTGATAATATTGTAAATTATATATCAAATGCCCTCGATAATAAAAAAAATTGCTCTCTGTGTTTTTCTCGATTTAAGTAAGGCTTTTGACACTGTTCCACATGATATTTTGATTTCTAAGCTTAATAGATATGGAGTGAAGGGTACTGCCTTAGTTTGGTTTCGCAATTACTTTATTAACAGAGAACAATTTGTTTATCTCAATGGTTTCTTTTCTAAAACTTCTAAAATTTCATTTGGGGTTCCTCAGGGTTCTATTCTGGGTCCTTTATTGTTTCTAATTTATATCAATGATTTATTCCTTTGTTGTGATCATTTTCTACCCATATTATTTGCAGATGACACCAATCTCATTGCAGTACACGAGGATTTTGTCACCTTGATCCAACATGTTAATGAAGAGTTAAAAATATTATCAAATTGGTTTCGCACTAACAAGCTAACGCTCAATGTCAAAAAATGTAATTTTATGATATTTCACAATATTAATAAGTTCTACCCAAAAGAACATGCTTGTATAGAAATTGATGGAACTCCAGCTAGTCAAGTGGCTTCAACAAAATTTCTCAGTGTCCTGAATGACGAAGGTTTAACTTGGTCTAAACACGTTGATCTAGTCTGTACAAGATCCTCTAAAATGTTAAATATTCTAAGAATTGTTTTACCTTCAATTCACACTAGGGCTGCACGTTCTCAAGTTTTTCATTAACCGTTAACCGAGGCCCTTAGCGGTTAATACTCGGTTAACCATAGTGTGCCATAGTAACCATAACCATAGTAATTTCCGGACATTGGCCGAAAAAAAAAAGGAATGTCCGACAAAATTTAATCTCTCCGGTCAAATTGTCCTATTAAAACTGCCTAATAATGCCGCCCATTAACACAATCTGAATTTGAGAATAAGCCTAAAATGTATAAGGCAAAAGGTAACAAGCAGACTCCGCGGCCGCCTCGCTAAGGCTATGACTATGACTATGTTTGACACGTACAATATTTGAAAAGCGATAATTATTTATTTATTTATTTAAATTACATTTATATCTGAATTTATGTCAACCTATAGACTTTCAAATATCAAAATGTCATGAATTAATATGTATTTTTGTACAAAATGACATATAAACATATTTTCCTATTATACTTTGCCTGGAAACGCTTCCAACAAGGCGTCGGTTCTATTTCTAGCATGCACGCGTCGAGCCGCGCCTGAGCCGCGCGTCTCACGCAGGCAGTCGGCAAGCTCTAACCTGTTAACATGGGAGCCGAATTAAAAACAGACACGCCACGCAGCTGAGATGCTTTCGCCACGCATCCAGTGTGTCCTGACCGGCCTAATGATGCCCGGGTGTTGGCTGTTGAGATTACAACAACGAGGTTGTACTTGAAGTATATCTAAGCACTGTATTGCAATACTTCATTTTGCCCCGTCACTCGTATTAGCCCGCTTCATTAGAGGTGGGCAGATCGATACTAATATCGATAATATCGATACCAACGTTGGTATCGGTATTGATCGATACCAACGGGAAAATATCGATACTTAAGTTTCAGTTTCTCTCGTTTTGCGACCTGGCCGTGTTTGTCAAAATGCTGCTACTGTCACAGAGCAGAGCAAGCTCTCAAGAGTGCTGCTCGTGCTCGACACTGCTCTCCACCCCCTCTCCTGTGTTGTACCGTCACGTGACTCACCACTAGCGCTACCACCCGCAGTCAGACGCGCGCACCGCTCAGCCGCGCATTTCTAACAGCAGTCAGTCAGAGGCGGAGAGAAAGAGGAGCGTTGTATGGCTGTATTTTCAGGCCGATCTACCCTTTTTGTGTTAGCTGTGAAAGTGATACTAGTTTCTATATTTAAACTACACATAGATGTGCACCAGACTTAATTATTTTTATTATTTATTATTTTATCAATAGCTGATTCTCCAAGAGCAGTGGATATTACAAGGCGCCTATCAGAAATGATTGTGAAGGACCTGCAGCCTCTTTCCATAGTGGAAGATGTCGGCTTCAGGAATTTTGTACAAGGAGAATTTGTTTTACATTGTGAAGTAAAACTTTGTGACTTTGTTTTAGAAAAAAAAATCCTGAAAAGAAGTGCACTAAAGAGGAGATTTTTTTTTATTAACATGCTACTTGAAAAGAGAATTTGTTTTTACATTTTTTTTTTTATATTTGTGAAGTAATAATTTTGTAACTTTGTTTTTTTAAATAAAACAGAAGTAACCAAAAGTTGTTTCTGAACAAAAGCTTTTGTAGTACTGATTAATAACCCAAAATGCAAATCAAAAAAACAATTAAAAGTCATGAAAATTTATTTAGATTTAGGTTGAAGACGCATCCACCTTAATTATTAAAAAGTATTGGTATTGGGATCGGTATCGGCGATACTGGCCCTGTATTTACTTGGTATCGGATCGATACCAAATCTAGCGGTATCACACACCTCTACTTAGAAGAGGTAGCAGAAGGCCTCAAGCTTGCTACCCTCTCGTCAAAGTCTTCCCAAAACATGGCCTCTGCACTGGCAGTGAACCAGGATCTGAAACTCCTCACTCTGAGCTGGGTTAAAACTGTTAAAGCTGAAGTTATCATAACCTTAATGTCTTTAACAGTTGTCTTTAACATTAATAATTCAAATTCAAAATGTTATTTGCTTTTAATGTATGTCATTATGTCCTTTTTTTAGCAATCTTCTTATACATATATTACACCAATATGTCAAGTCTGCCTAGGAAAAGCAATTATTATACCAGCAAACTCAAAATTGGACTAAAAATGAACGAACTAGTCTATAAATACTTTTTATTGTAAGCTTGGATTATTATATTATTATATAGCCTAGTGTTTATTTACCGATAAACAGTCAAGAAGACAAATTAATCAAAAAAATTTTTATAACAGGGTTTTATTTATTTATAAAATAATAACAAACCACAGATCCTCAACAAACAGTAACAAAAACATGGTGACAGAAATGTCAGAAATAGCGCATGGGGCTGTCACGTGATTAAGGAACGAGTCAAACTCGACCCGAGACCCGAAAGACTCATGAGATGAACTAATCAATTCTCTTTCCGGCTCAAGACCGCGTTAGTTTTGCGTATGGGGCTGTCACGTGATTAAGGAACGAGTCAAACTCGACCCGAAAGACTCATGAGATGAACTAATCAATTCTCTTTCCGGCTCGAGACCGCGTTGGTTTTGCGTATGGGGCTGTCACGTGATTAAGGAACGAGTCAAACTCGACCCGAAAGACTCATGAGATGAACTAATCAATTCTCTTTCCGGCTCAAGACCGCGTTAGTTTTGCGTATGGGGCTGTCACGTGATTAAGGAATGACTTAAACCCGAAGACTTCTTGTTAGATAAGAGGTGAGATGTGCTAATCACAGACTGAAGACCCAGGTAAAGAATGAGTATTTTTTTCTTTATCTCATAGCATTTTATTTTTGTATTGTTTGTAGTGTGATCAACGTTTGCGTAAGTACTAGATGTGTTGGGGAGGTAGCACTTAATATTTTAATAACATTTTGCTAAAATGAACGAAATGAACGAAATGACTCGAAAAAAGATTCGTTCATTTTGCTGAACGAGACTCAAAAGTCTGAGTCGGTAAAATGATCCGAACTTCCCAATATAGAAAAATGACTTCTTGTGGACATTACAAATGTCTGGGAGCGCTCTGGCGGTCTCTGATGGTGCAAAAATGTATTACAACTAAATTCAATGCACGCCATTGACGTCACTTAACCGAGCAAAATGTTTCACTCGGTTACACAATTTTTAACGGTTAATCGGTTAACCGGTTAACCATGGACACCCCTAATTCACACATCTGCTCATCTAACGCTTTACTACAGCTTTTTATTTGCCTTTATGAATTATTGTAATATTGTCTGGGGTGCTATTTTCAGAAGAACAGAAATAAGTTGATTCGTATGATTTCCTACTCTTCTAAATATGCTCCTTCTGCAATACAAGATTTTATCAATTGAGAAAGTCAATGTTTATTTGTCATGCATATTTCTTCATAAGTTTATTTATAAGAGAGAAGGTTTCCCACCAACATTACAACACTTCTTTACTTTTATTTCAGATACTCATATCCATCAGACATGGCATAGAGAAATAAATCTTGTCTTACCGTTCTCTAGAACTTCAGGTCATAAAACTGACCTCAGCTTTAGGGGTCCTCAACTATGGAGTATATTAAGTTTGTCCCTAAGATCCATGTCTTCTTTGCTTCTTTGAAAGATTTTTTGATTTTACAATGACAGCTTTTGTTATAGTACTCTGCAGTATACTAGTCTTGCTGACTCTCATATGCTGCTCTTTACTTTTGATTCTCCTTTACTATTACACTTTAACATCTGTAAGTTAGTTTAAGTTACTTTCATTAGGATAATCATGCTCCTGAAAATATGTATTTCCCCTCTTTTTTTATTATTCAACTTATTTGTCTGCGTGCCTTTTTCTGTTTATTCATGTAAGTGGAGTGGAACTCTGTATAAACCCAATTGGGTTTCGTTCCCCTCCTTGTACTGTATCCATGTGATATCTGTGCAGAACAAATAAATAAAAAAAATATATCCACAAATCAGGCAACCAACTTGACTTAGTTTACACACACAATTGTATTCCAGACAACATTCTGGTAAAACCCCTACATATACCTGACCATTTCTTCATTACAGTTACTATAATTTAACTATATTTTATTTATATGGGGTGTTGATGGTGCAGTGGATAAGACACATGGGTTCAAATCCACTGTGAGACACCAATGTGTCCCTGAGCAAGACACTTAAACACTAGTTGCTCCAGAGGCATGCGACCTCTGAAATATATAGCAATTGTAAGTCACCTTGGATAAAATCGTCAGCTAAATGAATAATGTAATGTAATGTAATATTTTGCTACCTGTGTGCCACCTACCCCTTAACCGGTTACTTTTAGATGAAACATACACTTCCTTTCACCCTCCTATCTTTGCTCTGTTGTATCCTCCTCTCTTCCTTCACTTACCCATTTCTCATCTCTGGATGTGAATGCAGCAACTGACACTTTATGCTCCACTTTAAACTCTTGTCTAGATGATATTTGTCCTCTCTCCTCCAGACCAGCATGGGCTGCCCCTTCTTACCCCTGGTTATCTGATGTTATAAGAATCTGTGTGATCCAGAGTTTCCCATGAGGGTGAAAAAGTTCCCCACACAGAATTCACTGCATGCTCAAGTTGATCATGCAAATTCGACCAATATTGAGATGCTGGGCTTGAAAGTGACACCTTTGTGAGCTGTGCTTCATACAGATTGTCAATCTCTACACTATTGACAATGGAACTATTTTATTCCACGTGAAATTTCACAAATTACCTGTTCCATAAACCTCCACCTCACATAACGTGAGATACATCTGGATGTTAGGAATATACATGTTCACATAACGACCTTCCATTCCACCGCAAGAGAAACTGACAGAACTGCGTGCTGGGGCAAGTGAAGTGACACCACATCTGCAAAGATAAAGAGAGAAACCATGACACAATCAGCTGACCTGCTCAAATCCAGTTCTCCTGACACGTTCATAACTGTTTTCATAACTTCACCTGGGATTGTTGTTGCCGTTGTTTTCCAGAGAGTTTCCGATGCGGATCTCTACTCCAGTTGTTTGCTCCAAATAACCATCGGCTCTGTTGGTGACGGTCACTTTGTAAATTTTGTAAGAATCCAGCAGGTCCAGCCTCCACCACGGGTTGAGCTGGTATGCTGTGATGGAGCAGCTTGAGGCTGGACCTGGAGCGTATCTGATGCCGTCGATGGCGTTTGCAGCTCCCCAAGTGTAATATGTGGACGACTGTACAGCCTTTCCTTTTAATGCCAAATTCTCTGAAAACATTTAAAGAGACAGAGGGTCAAGTCCAAAATGTGTGAAGTTTCAGTACATTGCATTTGGGTTAAAATATTAAAGTCCAGTCCAAAACACTCAAAATCCAAAAAACTTAAAATCTGAAGTTAATATTTTTAATGGATCTGCACTTACATGAACTAACTACGAGCAGTTGTATTTTATTAACCAAAATTAACAAAGATCAATAAACACTATAAGTTGTGTATAGGTTAATGTTAGTTAATGCATGTTAACTAATGGGACATTAGTTACTACTTTTTACCTTCCAAGTTTTCTGAACTCCCCTGAATGGAAAAGACACCTGTTACAAAAACAAAATATTTCCATTGCTTTCTGAGATGTGGATCAAGTTTGTGTTGCATTATATTCTTTAAGTATTTTTGATAAATAACAGCTACAAAGCATCTATAATTGTACATCATTTGACTGATGTGTGTCATTTATACTCACCCAAAAGTAAGAACAGATAAGAGAGTTCCTCCATCTTGTTTGTTAGAGATCATTAACCAGATACCTGTGATGGTCAGATATGACAAGGGCATCCATCCCTGCTTTTACTTGTATTTCTCTTAGCAGTTCGAGTCTCCATTGTTACTGAATATATTTCACACATCACAGGACCTCCAGAATCGATTTTCTTAGGGCATCTCTCAGGACCAGTCTGATTTACTAAACAAATCTGGCAAAATGCAAATGAAGATGAGGACTTTAAGGATTTTTTTTTTTTTCCTGGCACCAAAATAAATAAATAAAAAGAAATAAATGACTGGTACTTAAGGTTCATTTTCATACAGTCTTCTTCCTCTAAATGAATAATATTCAATTCTATTAAAAAAGATGGAAAAATATGGAATTAGGGGGCTGGCTGGAGATTGGTTAAAAAGTTATTTAACAGGGAGGTCACAGTTTGTTAAAATGGGTCAGTATTTATCAGATACTCTGGGCATTGTTTGTGGTGTCCCCCAGGGGTCAGTATTAGGGCCAAAACTGTTCAATGTGTATATAAATGATATGTTTAATACATCCAATGTACTGAAATTCATACTATTTGCAGACGACACAAATATATTTTACAGTAGTGATGATTATAATGAGCTCGTTAATACGGTAAACAGGGAACTAAAGATATTAAAAAAGTGGATGGACACAAATAAATTATCCTTGAATATAAATAAAACTAAGGTAATGATGTTCGGTAATTGCAACAAAATGTCTGAACAGAGAATAAGTATTGATGGTATTCAGATTGAAATAGTGAGTGAGATTACATTTTTGGGAGTAATAATTGATAGTAAATTGTCATGGAAACCCCATGTCAGATACATAAAAACAAAAATCTCAAAAAGCCTCTCAATTATAAATAAAGCAAAACTATACCTTGATGAAAATGCACTCCGTATTTTATACTGCACCCTGGTACTACCATACCTTACTTTTTGTGTTGAAGTCTGGGGGAATACTTATCAGAACACAATAAATCCTCTGATTATATTACAGAAAAGAGCTGTGAGGATCATTCACAAGGTTGGTTTTCTAGAACATACTCATAATCTGTTTACGCAGTCAAAGTTGCTAAAATTTGATGATCTTGTAAAATATAATACATCAATATTCTTATATAAAGCATTTAACAAATTATTACCGCCTAACTTACAACGTTTTTTTACAACTCCTGTGCGAGCTCATAACTTGAGAGGTTTTGGACATTTTTCATTACCGAGAGCCCAAACCACTCGTAAATATTATTGTGTGTCTGTATGTGGAGTGAAACTCTGGAACAAACTGGACTTGCAACAAAAGCAATGCCAAACTATTTATCAATTTAAACTGTTATATAAACATTGGGTCTGGTTAAAATACAGAGATGAAGGTCTTTAATTTAAAGTGCTGTTTTATTCTGTCTCATAGTGTGAACATGTGCTCAGTGTTTCCTTACCATGGTTGGTATATTGTCCATTACCATCGTTGGTATATTGTCCATTACAATTGTTGCCATTGTTTATTTATTTTATATTGTAGTTCAATTTATGTTGTACTCTGTCTCATAGCGTTAACATGTGCTCAGTGTTTTGGTATATTGTCCATTACCATCATTGGTATATTGTCCATTACCATCGTTGGTATATTGTCCATTACCATTGTTGGCATTGTTTATTCCTATTACATTGTTGGTATAAACTGTTATTATAATAATTACTTGTTACTTGTGGTAACGCCACCATGATATATTTGTAAATAATCTATGAGCAAAATAATAATGAAGCTCAATTATTAATCACTAAATGTGGAACTGGGGTGGGATTAAATAAGTTGTCTTCTTCCCACTCCCTTTCAGGCAGAATTCGATCGTCATATTTGAATACTGTATATTTTGTTTTTTGTTTTGTTTTTTGTTTTCCTTGCACTATATGATTTAACTATATTTGTCTACCTTGAACTTTTTGTGCCATTGCCTGGAATAAATGAATAAAAAAATAAAAATAAATAAATAAAATATATATATATACAAATGAAAGAAAACATCCTCATGCTTGGAAAGTTTCACCTCTCCATGAGTTTCATTATTAGTGTTAGTCAAAATAAGATCAGCTCTTAAAAGTAATCATCTGAAATAGGCTGAATCAACATAACCATATTATGTTGTCCAGTGTGAGGCAGTTTTCCTCTTGAGCATCTTTTAATTCAAGTAGTTTATTCTGAATGAGAAAAAAATATATATTGTTGTAAAATGTTATAAAATCAATATGTGAATAAATCTGAATGAAAAGGGACAGTATACAACAGTAAACTTGACAGTAAATTATGCAATGTTGATGGAAATTATTTTTGAAAAAGTAAAAAAAAATCAGGTTTTACAATTCTAGTAGGAACATTATATATATATATATATATATATATATATATATATATATATATATATATATATATATATATATATTATAATTCCATAAAATTACAATTTGTAGTAGCTTTAACTTGTAATGTAGTGTGATGATTAAAATAACCTGATAAATCTTAATCGAACAAATTTTCAGCTGATTACAGCATTTCTTAAATTCTGTGATGTTTACAGATTTATTCTGTCTTGAATGTTTGTTTATCAGACACTAGATTATCAACAACATCTTTACAAATGATAATGTAGACAATGTGATCAACATTTGTTTACACTAACCAATTTTTCCATTTTAAACCCCTTTTTATTGCTTTGTCAGGTGTGTTGTTCCAATTGTTCCACAGACCTTTAGTTCATCTCTCCTGATTTCCACTCCATCAGTCTGATCACTGATCATTTCCATGTTGTTTTGTGTGTATTTGAATCAAGTAGAATGTAAATCTGGAGCTCCACTGGAGTCCATCATCTGCTCAAACCTCAGGCAAAGACCTGTCACTTCATACAGATCTCAGACTGCACACATTTTTGCCCATTTGGCACAAACACAGACATAAGCACCACTGTAAGCTATTAGTGTTCAGAAAGACACTTTTTTTCTGGCATGGATCAACTGGAATGTTTTCCTTCAACTATATTTTCCTTCACATAGCTGACATCTTCAAAACCAAACTTTCAAAATATGTTTAGGCTTAAATTGAAAATATATGTATATATGTATTTAACACATAGACTAATAAACTTAATTTTTTTAGTATCTTCATGTAGTTTTAATTTTTTTTTTTTTTTTTTTAAGGGGACATCAGATTTTCCAGACCCATTTTCCACAAGATTATATGATTCTTCATGAAATGTCTTCAACTTTGGTTAAAATTCTTCAAAGGCTGTGTAAATCAGTTTTACCTTGTCAAAAACAGCTCTGTTCACAGAGTTCAAATGTATGAGACTGTAAAAAAATATTTAATTAAAGTTAGCACTATTAAAGAAATCTGATCTGTTCAGTGGTGGAGCAAGCATGTTTTTATAGGGGTGGCCAGAGAGGGGCCAGCAACCAGCCTGAGGTGGCACTTCCACAGAAGTCTTCATTATTTTAATATAAAATGTGTTTGATTATAATGTACTGGCCTGTACGCAATTGAATACAATACATTTTTACAAAATTTTGTGAAATAGATCAAGTAATACTTGTTAGTGAATATAACATTTTTTGTATTATTTCTTCCATTTCAAAACTCCCAAATGCTTGTTCTCCAACATTGCATACTCATGGACGAGGCATTCAGATGGTGATAAAAATGTGAAAAGGCCGTAATTCAATAGTAGACATAAATGCCAGAATATACAATGAGTTATAGTATGCATTTAAATGTTTTCAAGCATAATTTCAAGCAAACTGTATTTGTGCATTAAATTGCAAATAAAAAAAATAAACCTCTCTCAGCTCGTGCCTTATATTGAGATCTCTAATTACATAATATATTTTAGTACATGCATTTGAGAGACATTCTTATGCGCTGCGTATAAATGCACAATTTACAGCTTTAACCAACTTTTTGGTGATTTCATGACTCAGCTGAAGACAGAACTTGGTATGTATGCTCATATTTTCTTGTGCGGGTTATTTATGATGAAGTGATATAGAGTGTGCGCCTCACATTTGCGTACTGTTGAAGAGTGTGTGCCGTGAGCACAGTAAAATGGCTGATATGAATGTTTTACTGACATATTCTAACAACATCATTACAACATTACATTACAGTTGTTCTACTGAAACCTATTTGGCTGCTTTAGCTTATTAACACTCGTTTCACTTGTGCCTGATGCTGAGGTGAAGCTGAAGTGCACTTCTGAAAATTCTCCTGTTTGATGTGGTCATAAAGAGATACGGCAGTTCCGCATCTTAATAAATGCATTTTTTGTCAAGAAAAAAAGGGTCAAAAACTACAGTTTTGAGTGTGGGGTATCCAAGCTTTCATCAGTAGTGGCCACGGCCAGCCCTGGATCTGCCCCTGGATCTGTTTCATTTAGTGTATGTATGACTCACAAATATGCTTCATATTAAGTTTATTAAACTGTCTAATCCAAATGGATGGAAATGTTATATGCAATTCATTACATTAATCTTCAGTGCAATTTAATTAAAATTGTATTTGGTTTTGCTGTTGTATACACTTCTATTGTTGTTGTGCATTTTTTTCCCCCTCATTTTAAATAGAATTATATTCTAATCCTGTTCTGAATTTATTCATTTTTTGAATGATAATGATGAAGATGAAAATGAAAACAGTGCTGATAAGTTTAATTTGGAGGATGAAAGAATCTGTATTAGTGTCACAAACGTCAGCTGGAGTGCCCATGAACTCCAGTAGAGGGGACTCCAGTCAGGACTCTTGTATTTGGTGTCCAATTCCATTTCCCAACTCCATTTCCCATAATCTATAATAAACTCTGTAACATGGAGTCAGAGACGTTCAGATCCATTTTCAGTAGTTTATTATAGAATGCTCAAACAGGCAGTAATCCAACAACAGTCTACAAGTTTGTAAAGGGATTTCCAGAACAGTACCAGGCAGAAGTCAGCGCAGGTGGCAGAGAATCAAAGGTGAAAAAAAAAAAACTGTAAAAATGCTTGGAAATGCAAAACAAAGCTTCGACCATTAAGAGCCCAAACACAGTATATACAGGTGCTGGTCATACAATTAGAATATCATCAAGCCTTCAGCTCTTCTGCATTCTTAGGTCTGGCATATCACATCTTCCTTTTCACAATACAATCATCCAGTCTTTTACACTTTTAACACACTCTGTTAGCTTAGATAATTTATAAGTTTCATCTGGTCTTGTTGACATATATAATTATCATCAGCATAACAATGGAACCTAATTCCGTATTTTCTAATAACATTACCATGGGGTAACATGCATATTGAAAATAGCAGAGGACCTAGGACAGATCCTAGTAATTTGTAATTTTAACAAGTGCAGTTTCTGTGCTATGGTGCGGCCTGACTGAAATGTTTCAAAGATACACACACACATATATATATATATATATATATATATATATATATATATATATATATATTATTTATTTATTTATTTATTTATATATTTTTACTTATTCTAAAATAAATGGTACATAAACGGTAGATTTGAAATGGATCTGTAATTTGCCAGTTCATTAGGATCTAGTTGTTGTTTCTTAATAAGAGGCTTAATAACCACCAGTTTGAATGGTTTTGAAACTTGACCTACAGATAACGCTGAGTTAATAATATTGAGAAGTGGTTCTTCTGCTACAGGTAACAACTCTTGCAGTAATTTTGTGGGTATAGGATCTAATAGGCATGTTGTTGCTTTAGATGCAGTGATAAGTTTGTTTAGATCTTTCTCTACTATATTTGTAAAGCACTGCAGTTTTTCTTTGGGTGTGTTGAATGAAGCTGAAGTACTAGATGCTAATAAAACATATGAATAATGCAGTACTGATTGACATATAATTTAGTAGCCTATAGAAATTTTAAAATATATTCCTTATTCTGTGATAAAAATGGGAAGAAACTGATCATATAATTGTCTAATAGGAACTAGGGCTGCCCTCGACTGAGGTTATTTTTATTTTTTTGGTCGATTAGTAGTCAATCATGTGATGCAGTAGTCAACTAATCACACGTTTATTAATAAACCATTTAAATGGGCCTTTAACTGCACACATAGCCTAATAAACGCTCACGCACATGCATGAAGCTTGCTACAGCACACCGACAGAAGAAATGATTATGAATGTGACAGAAAAAGAGGCTGCATGAACATTTTAATAATTTGATAAACTAGTGTTTCTTTGTTTTCGGAAGTCGGTGACACTGAATCCATGGTATAGTGGATGTGCCTGTATACATGTTCCATACATAATCTGAGAATTTGTTTTCCATTTGAATTGGTTCATTTGAAAGTATACATTTCACTCTCTATAGATATATATTTTATTGTCTGTAAGGCAAAGATATACAAAGAGATGCGTTCAAGTTCACAGATCGAGACGGCAGAAAGCGCATCATGTTTACTTTCATTATTCTACAAAAGCATGGTATTGTGAGTGCACACAAATAAACCTAGAGTCTTTACAGATTTGAAAGATGTATTACTCTTATCTGTATGATCAAACATTTGGGATTATTTTATGAGTCAAATCAAGTCTGCTTTATTGTCAAATTTCCATATGTACTGTACATACATACTGTATAGAGAATTGAAATTGCATTACTCTCAGACCCTTGGTGCATACAGATAACACTAAAAGTAGAACATTAAATACAGATAAAATATAAAGAACAACTATATGAATATACAAATAGGTCGTGTAAAAAGACAGATAAGTAAAGCATCATAAGGCACATGTCCGATAGAGTGCAAACCAGTGAAGTAGACAAACAGTGCAGATATAATGATTGTAGTGCAAATCAATCAATCACCTTTATTTATATAGCGCTTTAAACAAAATACATTGCGTCAAAGCACTGAACAGCATTCATTTGGAAAACAGTGTCTCAATAATGCAAAATGATAGTTAAGGCAGTTCATCATTGAATTCAGTGATGTCATCTCTGTTCAGTTAAACAGTGCCTGTGCATTTATTTGCAATCAAGTCAATGATATCGCTGTAGATGAAGTGACCCCAACTAAGCAAGCCAGAGGCAACAGCGGCAAGGAACCGAAACTCCATCTGTGACAGAATGGAGAAAAAAACCTTGGGAGAAACCAGACTCAGTTGGGGGGCCAGTTCTCCTCTGACCAGACAAAACCAGTAGTTCAATTCCAGGCTGCAGCAAAGTCAGATTGTGCAGAAGAATCATCTGTTTCCTGTGGTCTTGTCCTGGTGGTCCTCTGAGACAAGGTCTTTACAGGGGATCTGTATCTGGGGCTCTAGTTGTCCTGGTCTCCGCTGTCTTTCTGGGCAGTAGAGGTCCTTTCTAGGTGCTGATCCACCATCTGGTCTGGATACGTACTGGATCCGGGCGACTGCAGTGACCCTCTGATCTGGATACAGATTGGATCTGGTGGCCACGGTGACCTCGGAACAAGAGAGAAACAGACTAATATTAGCGTAGATGCCATTCTTCTAATGATGTAGCAAGTACATAGGGTGTTATGTGAAGTGTTTCCGGCTCTGGTTTACCTAATTAATCCAGCCTAAAATTCCTTTAACAGATTTGGATATTAAAAGCATATTAGTATGTTATGTGTATGCCAGGTTAAAGAGATGGGTCTTTAATCTAGATTTAAACTGCAAGAGTGTGTCTGTTTCCCGAACAATGTTAGGTAGGTTATTCCAGAGTTTAGGCGCCAAATAGGAAAAGGATCTGCCGCCGGCAGTTGATTTTGATATTCTAGGTATTATCAAATTAGTTTTGAGAACGTAGCGGACGTAGAGGAGTATAATGTAAAAGGAGCTCATTCAAATACTGAGGTGCTAAACCATTCAGGGCTTTATAAGTAATAAGCAATATTTTAAAATCTATACGATGTTTGATAGGGAGCCAGTGCAGTGTGGACAGGACCGGGCTAATATGGTCATACTTCCTGGTTCTAGTAAGAACTCTTGATGCTGCATTTTGGACTAGCTGTAGTTTGTTTACGAAGCGTGCAGAACAACCACCCAATAAAGCATTACAATAGTCTAACCTTGAAGTCATAAATGCATGGATTAACATTTCTGCATTTGACATTGAGAGCATAGGCCGTAATTTAGATATATTTTTGAGATGGAAAAATGCAGTTTTACAAATGCTAGAAAAGTGGCTTTCTAAGGAAAGATTGCGATCAAGTAGCACACCTATGTTCCTAACTGATTACGAAGAATTGACAGAGCAACCATCAAGTCTTAGACAGTGTTCTAGGTTATTACAAGCAGAGTTTTTAGGCCCTATAATTAACACCTCTGTTTTTTCTGAATTTAGCAGAAAGAAATTACTCGTCATCCAATTTTTTATATCGACTATGCATTCCATTAGTTTTTCAAATTGGTGTGTTTCACCGGGCTGCGAAGGAATATAGAGCTGAGTATCATCAGCATAACAGTGAAAGCTAACACCATGTTTCCTGATGATATCTCCCAAGGATAACATATAAAGCGTAAAGAGTAGCGGCCCTAGTACTGAACCTTGAGGTACTCCATACTGCACTTGTGATCGATATGATACTTTTTCAATCACTGCTACGAACTGATGGCGGTCATATAAGTACGATTTAAACCATGCTAATGCACTTCCACTGACGCCAACAAAGTGTTCAAGTCTATACAAAAGAATGCTGTGGTCAATTGTGTCAAACGCAGCACTAAGATCCAATAAAACTAATAGAGAGATACACCCACGATCAGATGATAAGAGCAGAAAATTTGTAACTCTAAGGAGAGCAGTCTCATTACTATGATACGGTCTAAATCCTGACTGGAAATCCTCACATATACCATTTTTCTCTAAGAAGGAATATAATTGTGAGGATACCACCTTTTCTAGTATCTTGGACAGAAAAGGGAGATTCGAGATTGGTCTATAATTAACAAGTTCTTTGGGGTCAAGTTGTGTTTTTTTAATGAGAGGCTTAATAACAGCCAGTTTGAAGGTTTTGGGGACATATCCTAATGACAATGAGGAATTAATAATAGTCAGAAGAGGACCTATGACTTCTGGAAGCAACTCTTTTAGGAGCTTAGATGGTATAGGGTCTAACATACATGTTGTTGGTTTAGATGATTTAACAAGTTTATACAAGTCTTCCTCTCCTATAGTAGAGAATGAGTGGAACTGTTCCTCAGGGGGTCTATAGTGCACTGTCTGATGTGATACTGTAGCTGACGGCTGAATGGTTGCAATTTTATCTCTAATAGTATCGATTTTAGAAGTAAAGTAGTTCATAAAGTCATTACTGTTGTGGTGTTGGGAAATGTCAACACTTGTTGAGGCTTTATTTTTTGTTAATTTAGCCATTGTATTGAATAAATACCTGGGGTTATGTTTGTTTTCTTCTAAAAGAGAAGAAAAGTAATCAGATCTAGCAGTTTTTAATGCTTTTCTGTAGGATATGCTACTTTCCCGCCAAGCAATACGAAAAACCTCTAGTTTCGTTTTCCTCCAGCTGCGCTCCATTTTTCTCTTTAGGGTGCGAGTATGCTCATTATACCATGGTGTCAAACTGTTTTCCTTAACCTTCCTTAAGCGTAAAGGAGCAACTGTATTTAAAGTGCTAGAAAAGAGAGAGTCCATAGTTTCTGTTACATCATCAAGTTGTTCTGAGGTTTTGGATATGCTAAGGAATTTGGATACATCAGGAAGATAACTTAAAAAGCAGTCTTTTGTGGTAGAAGTGAGGGTTCTTCAATACTTGTAACAAGAAGTTACAATTTTGGCTATATGAAGTTTGCACAGAACTAAATAATGATCTGAGATATCATCACTTGGCTGAATAATTTCAACACTATCAACAGCAATTTCATGTGACAGTATTAAATCTAGAGTATGATTTCGACAATGAGTAGGTCCTGAAACATGTTGTCTAATACCAATAGAGTTCAGAATGTCTATAAATGCTGATCCCAATGCATCTTTTTCATTATCGACATGGATATTAAAATCACCAACTATTAAAACTTTATCTGCAGCCAGAACTAACTCGGATGTAAAATCACCAAACTCTTTAATAAAGTCTGTATGGTGCCCTGGTGGCCTGTATACAGTAGCCAGTACAAACATAACAGGGGATTTATCATTAACATTGGTCTCTCTGGATAATGTTATATGAAGCACCATTACTTCAAACGAGTTATACTTGAAGCCTGGCCTCTGAGAAATCCTGAAAACGTTGTTATAAATTGAAGCAACTCCTCCCCCTTTGCCTTTTAGACGCGGCTCATGTTTATAACAGTAATCTTGGGGGGTGGACTCATTTAAAATAATGTAATCATCAGGTTTTAGCCAAGTTTCTGTCAAACAGAGCACATCTATATTATGATCAGTTATCATATTATTTACAAAAAGTGTTTTCAAAAAGAAAAGAGCAAAGAGTTTACTGTAGTGCAAGTGTCTGCAACAGCGCCTCCCTCTGTCCTGCAGTGAGTTACTGCTCAGCTTCCAAACTCCGCAAAGACACTTACATTCTGGACATTTGTGACCCGTCACGGAAACCAGTGACACAAGTCGGCAGCACAACTTTCGAGCAAAATGAGAAAGAAGTGTTTTTTTTTTTCAAAATTGGTGATTTTCGTTTTTTTTTTTGCAGAATCTGTTAGTTGAGATCACAAAGAAGCCCCTCCGTGTTTGAGATATTGGTATATTTAAAAGCGTACATTTTGAGTTTGAAATCGGCTTGTTTTTCTGAGATTTTAGCATGGAACAGGGGCGTGTCATTTGTCTGTGTTTCTTTTGTTATTGCCCCCGCCTTTCAAGGGAAGTGTGGCTACTCATTATGCAGCGCTCTGGCCGGCTCTAACTGATATCAAATTTCAATGAAGATGGACTCCGCAAAGATTAAATATTAAACCTAGTCTACAACTGAGCAATGATGAAGATGAACACGAGACGATTTTGTGTAGCTTGTCGGTGGACTATGGCTCTGTGTAGTAAATGCCGCTCCACCTGAACCATTGTTGCCAAGTCTGCGCTTGTTTTTCATGTCTGCAGGTTGAAGCGACCCCAATACCAATGATGTGATGTTTAGCCCCTAAAATGCGAATTTTACCAAGGCAACCCTGCCAAAAAAAACGTATATTTTAACCCCGGGACGCAATTTGTTTCAGGAAACCCTCCTGGAAACGCATTTGGGCTAGTTTTGGACTAGTTTTGCCATTGCCATTACGTTGCCATGATGTTCATGCACACACAAAACTACTACGGTACCTCAGTGTTTCACAGACACACTGTCATTTTAGAATACAGTATAGGGTGTATTCTAAATCTTATTCTTTTATTAGATTTATGCAAAACAGAAATATGACGAACAGAATATCAGACTTATGACATATGACCAAAAATAAATGAAAAAAAAAAAAAAAAAAAAAAACTTTTTGCATAGTTGTGTTTGACACATGAAAACTGTAACAATTTATTTTACAAGGTAACCAGATCTAACCTTGCACTCACTCGAAATGTGTCCCCACATTAAGTCCTTGAATGTTTTCCCGTTGCATCTGTCGTTGCTATACAACCATGCAGCTTTACAGGGGGGAGCTTTACAGGGGGTATGGCTTATCTAAATGAAATGTAAATGAGCCCTATTGTCACTCCCAGCAGTGACAACAGGTGAGAACTGCACAATCTTTAGAGGCCATTTTCTCCTTTTTGAGCTTTTTTGAGTGCCTACATTCAAATGGCCACAACTTCTCCAAATATGATCAGATTTTCATGTGTTACAAATCGTTGGAAAGCTTGGGGACTACATTTTCAGAATCTGTGAATAACTCAAAATGTCCCAGAACCGACTTGTGTCCCTACTTTCGGTGATTGGTCACATTTCTCTAGGTTAACTTTAGATTGAGAGGCCATGTAAAGTTGTTAATACTTACATATTTCAGATGATACACCATATTTGATAGGTCAATGAATGATAGTTGAGTGCTGATACACCTGCCAAAACAAACACAAACACATTAGGACAGCGGTTCTCAATTCCAGTCCTTGCGCCCCTGCTCTGCACACTTTGTATGTCTCTCTTTGTTAACACACCTTATTCGGATAATCAGCTCGTTAGAAGTGAGCTCTGTTTATGAACTGTGTTCTGATTGACATGGTCCCTACACATTGTTCATTGCTCCTTACTCCCTGAGTAGGGGAAATCTATTGAAGGTTACTAAATTTTGGAACATTCATTCACGGATTCACTCTACTTAAAGCCTGCACACACACACTGACAAGTGTGACATCATATACCTTGGTAAATAAATACAATTTAAATTCACATCTCGCATACTTCAATGCACTTTGAATGGAACATGGAATGGAACATTCGATTCGAGCTGGAATCACGGCGGAATATCCTGTGATATCCACTTTGCAGGGCTTTTACATTTGAATAGAACAAACATCTGAAGCGATAAGAGAAACATACATAATTGTGCAGAGCAGGGGGAAGTGAGGACTGGAATTGATAACTACTCCATTAAGGAAATGCTGTGATGATGGAAGACTGGTATACAACTTGAGGTACTTGCTACCGATGTTATGCCTGATACCGAGGCTTTGAAGTGTTTGTTGAGAACGTCAGGTACTTCCAGCCGGAGCTCCTTATCCAGGCTTGTATTGTTTTAGTGAAGTGATACACTTGTTTAAATGCAGTGCTTCAAGAAGGGGTTCACTTTTAGCAGAATTGATATTGCTCATGAACTTCCAATCTCCTCTGTCCAGTCCATTTGAATCACTATCACCATTTTTATCAATTTTCATTGCAGTGTGTTCCAAAAAAGCACTCCCCAGTTTCAAAGTAATCTTAAACATGAATCAATACTGAGCTTGAAAACTTTAAGGACATGTTTGTTTGTTTTTTTAATGTGATTTTACATGTGTCACATAACCTGACAAGACCTGACAGGAATGAAAAGTGGACAAGGAGTTTGCATTAAAGATAAGAACTGCAAGGTTCTGCTGACAGCAGAAGACCAAGAGAGAAGGTGTGTTGTAGAGGGCTGCATTGGGTTTGGGCTCCCGTGGGACACGCGGGACCCTACGCAAATCTCGCAGGAGAGGGCGGTTTTACCTTTGCTGCTGGCGGGAGTGGGCAGTCCGAAACGGAGATGTTTAGTAGAAATGGAGTCAACACGAGAAGTTGATAAGAAAATGAAAGCTTTTGTTTACTTTGCAAAAGCAGAAGGAAACAATTCTCATTTGTCACCTGAAAAAAATGGGAATGAGCGATTTCCTTTCCTCTCAAAATTCACACTTTCATCAAAAAAATATTATGAAGCCACCCCATCAACAAAAGACTGATGGCTCTCCTCAATACATGCTGTGCAATAGCTCAAGTCCCAGAGGACTGACAAAGGGAAGTTATCATCAAACTCCCATAGAAAGGAAATCTCGCTGATTACAACAACTGGAAAGGGATCACGCTCCTATTCGTTCTTGGAAGGGTATTCTGCATCGTCCTTCTACGGCACCTAAGAGAAACAGTTGACAAGAAGCTTTGAGAAGAGCAAGCTGGATTCCGTTGTGGTCAATCCTGCAATGACCAAATCTATGGCGAGTATACAAATGGCTGACAGACCTTGATTTTGCTGCTGACTTCACCCTACTTGTAACATCAAGGAAGAACAAACAAAAAAATGACAAAAAGACTGGAACAAGAGGTGGCAAAGATAGAGCTTCACATAAGTACAACTAAAACCAAGGTTATGCAAGTTGGATATCCTACCAACACCACCAAATATGCCCTTTTGAATATTAGACAACAATGATGAGATTTATCATCAAACTGACACTCGCCCACTCCAAGAAGTTATCATCAAACACAGACTAAGATTTTCTGGCCACATACTTCCGTGTCAAAAGAAAAAAAATGTCGACAATGAACAACTTTGCGTTGTACCTTTATTAAAGATCTGAAATCCATCAACGTTTAATGGGATGAAGCTGAAAACATCAGTTTTATTGGTATATACAAAATGGCAAATAGAGACATTGATAAAACTATACTATTGTAAAATATAAATGTAACTAAACTAGTTCATTTAAAATATAAATATAATAAAGATTGGTTGATGTGTGTTAGAAAATACATTGCAGATCCCAGCTCAAATGAATCTTCATCCTGAACGACTGTCAATGAAAACATGTCATTCCATGCAAATAACTCTTTCTTTGATTTTTCAGTTGACAGGCATCATTAGCCTAACAAATGAACGAACATACAAACGTGTGTGTTTGTGTGTGTTTGTCATAGTTACAACTGCAGTACAATCTCCACATGTTAATAAAACATCACATGATCTCCTAAACAGCATTACATAAACCCAGACCTCATTTGTCACTGTCTGGTTTACATGATATGAATGAATGAAACAAATAAAGAGAAGATATCAGTCAGGAAAACACCTCTGGACAAAGAAGTATTATTAAATTATCAATACAGTATCATAATATTAAAGAATATTAGTAGTAGTCCATATAACTCATGCACTATATAATATATGGGAATTTATAATCATACAAATTAATAAAATAATTAAATATTTTATATATCAGTCTGTGTGTAATGAATTAATATAATATACAAGTTTCACTTTTTGAATGGAATTAGTGAAATAAATCAACTTTTGATGATATTCTAATTATATGACCTGCACCTCTACATACACGTACACACTTAACATCAGCCAATCAAGCATTTTTTTTTTTTAATTATAGAACTTAATACTTAGAACTAAAACATGTTAAGTATGTTTGTGAATGCTTAATTGTCATTTTAACTGAACTTAGACAGGTGGTTGTGGTTAAGAGGTTGTTGGTCATTGAGTGGTTTTCTATAAAAAAAAATAAACAAATAAAATAAACAAATAAATACTGTTCAGATAAAAAATACTACTAACAATATAAAATGAACTAAGGATTGATAAGCTGCAGGGTTAATAAACATTAATCACATTGTCTGTGTTCGCGCAAACTGATTTGCTGAAATCAATCAGATGGTAATAGGTCAGTGTCAGCCAATGAGATTTTATTTCTTAATTGTGTTAAAATGTCTTGGCATTTGGAAGTCTAACCAAATAGTGAGTTAAGGAGATTAAGAAATTATCAAAATGACTTGTGGTTTACACAGTCCTTCTCACTAGAACTGGGAGGCCAGTTCGAGTGCATTGCATTATGGGATGCCACCGTATTCCATACAGTGTGCTGTAGTCACATACTGTACAAATACAGCCTGAAAAATGTTGGTAATGTAGGTTTGACTGGACCTAAAATTTCCATACTATATACTGCAAAAATAGTAGGGCTCTATAATTTCCATGTTGTGCAAAACATATGGACGGAAACACAGAATCCAGCGATAAAAGTGGAATTTACTTTATAACGCAGAATTTGGTAAAATTTGGATGACAATTTTTTTTTATCATGTTTTAATTTAAACCATATGCCTCTGTTGTGAAGCTCTTTGATTGCCCTAAATGAAATGAACTCTTAAAATTGTATTTGACTACTGTCAAACTCTGTTCCTGCTCCCTAATTGTGTTTATTTATCTCAGGTGTTCCTCATCCTCCCCTTATCTTGTCATGTTTAAATAGTGTTCCTTGTGTTGAGTTTGGTGCCCGGTATTGTTTGTGTCTATCAGTGCTATGTGTGTTTTCTTGTCTCCTTTGGATTCATTAAAGACTTTGAATTGGACAGTGCCTCTCCTTTTTTCTTGTTCCTCACTCCATGCTCCTCCCAGTAGCACCCTGTGACAGAATACCAGACCCAAAACAGTAAGCGGCACCCCCTCTCCCTATGTTTATTTTCTGTTTATTTATTTATTTATTTATTTTTCCTGCTTGTCCACCATGCAGAAATGGATGGATGGGCATTGGTCATTGCCATGGCTCAGGTGAGCTGAAACCCATTCATTAGGGCATTTTTGCCATTCACACTCACCAGCTCCATCAAAGGGAAACCCTAGAGATGCTGTTCCGAATCAGGATGACGTACCATCACCCCACGGAAGTCCCAGACACCACCAACCTCAGCTAGAAGGAGGCAGTCAACCGGTGTCTGAAGAGCCTCCGATCCCGATCCGGGACCCATCAGCCAGCAGTTCCCGAGTCCTGTCAGCCGTCTGCTGTTCACCCACACCCACTGCCATCCGCCGCTCACCAGCTGGTAATATGGCAAGCCAAACAAAAAAAAGGTGGCAAGCCCCCGAACATTGATGTGGCAAGTCTAGTGAACAGTTAAGAGCAGGTCATATGGTATTTTAAAGTGTCCTAATATTGTGTTGGAGAGCCCTAAAACAGGTTTAAATGCATCTAAGGTCAGAAAATACTGACATTTGCTCAAAATATCCATTTTATATTAGAGTCATTTCCCATTGATTTCGAAACGATTCGTTCCAAGCAAGTTCAGAGCAAACCCCGCCCTTCCTCAAGCCTACTCTGCTCTGATTGGTTAGCAGAGCAAGCCTGTTGTGATTGGATCAGAGAGGAGTCCTTTGGTCAGTTAGCCAGTGCTATCATTTACAGAGCATAATCCGTTCTTGTAATAATGACATCAAATACAAAAACACTTATGCAAGTGAATCATGCCCACAGATAAAGTTTAGCAGCTAAATTGTGAACACTTGGAGGATACATAAGCAGAGTGCTAACCTGACTAACTGATGAAACAATATAGTTTGTAAACCAAAATATTTCTACTGTAATGTTTGAAGAACGACAGACAAAAGACACTCTTGCCACGTTTACACCGAAATTACCCGGAACATTT
This sequence comes from Carassius auratus, assembly GCF_003368295.1. Classification (NCBI taxonomy): domain Eukaryota; kingdom Metazoa; phylum Chordata; class Actinopteri; order Cypriniformes; family Cyprinidae; genus Carassius; species Carassius auratus. The sequence continues at coordinate 369,857 of NW_020527635.1, read as the reverse complement.
GTACTTGGAACTTTTTTTCCCAGGAACTTTTTCCCCCCAAACCTGTTGCTTTCTGCATTTCCACCGGGAAGATTAGACAAATAGACTGGTGACGTAGGTCTGTGCGCGTTTCTCAATTCAAAGTACGCTGATTTTTGATGTGCATATTCGGTAGTTCAGACTTTGTGCATTCGTCTCGGGGGTGTGATGTCCGCGATGACGCAAGTCCGGTAAATCTATAAACAGCATTGTACTTGATAACTTCAGTCAGCTGACCATGTCTACTGTAATTTTTTATTTTAAATTTAACATATAGATAAATTGAATACAGACCAAAGATAACCTGTTAGATTTACCCAAAATAAATTATATTTTATTTTTAACCACTAAAGAGACATCAAAGCCAGCGGCACACATCAGAAGGTCTAGCCGAGGTGAGGCTGCTCTCTGCGGATACATGAGGACTGAGCTGATCATCTGGAGCACACTGTCTCCGAGATCGGCGAAACACAAATAGGCGCTGTCTTTATAAATAAACCACAGATTTGAGTTTTAAACAATTACATTCTCGCCTGAAATATTTTTAAAATTACATTTCATGACACAATAACAGTAATATTTTGAAAATGATCAGAATAAATGGTGGTTGAACCCAACCATTGCTGCGTGAACTCAACCAATCAGCATGTTTCGCGCCCAATTAAATATCACTGATAACAAATGAGCTATGTGGTAATTTCATAGTTCTTTTTTTCCTATGAATTACTACTAGAATCAGTGACCATCACAATAATGTTAATATTGTAGTTTATTTGTGTAAACAACATGCTTACTTTTTTATTTCAGATAAATAATAACCTGTTGCAAAGCGAGCCAATGCAAATAAGCAGCCCACTCAGGAACCTGGAACACAGCTAAGACCAATTGTCCTTCAGAGCACACAAACAATATACATTTTGGAAATGCCAGGTATGTGATGTTCATTTATATATTTCAACATGACATATGCGCCTGCATTTATTTGATCCAGGATATAGAAAGTTGCATTTGCTAAAGCAATAAAATTGTGAAATATTTTTACTATATAAATATATTTTAAAATTGTAATGTATTCCTGTTATCAAAGCTAAATTTTCAGCATCATTACTCCAGTCTTACTCCAAGTGTAACAATATACACTATAACATTCAAAAGCTGGGAGTCTATATATTTTATATATAAAATTAAAACTTTTATTTTGCACACAAGTGATGATAAATACTAGAATCTTGTTACAAACGATGCTGTTCTTTCAATTAATAAAACTGGGGGGGGGGACGAATCTATTTTCAACATTAATAATAATAACAATAATAATAATAATAATAATAATAATAATAATAAATGTTTTTGAGTAGCAAATCAGAATATTAGAATGATTTATTAAGGATTGTGTGACTGGAGTAAAAATGCTAAAAATTCAGCTTTGAAAGTCAGCTTTGATTGTTCCTAATAAACTGTTTATCTGCACTCGCAAGTGAATATTAAGTTATGTTGTGGGATAGTTAAATATATTCTAAATAAACTACAAAAATCTAAATATATACATTTATTTTGTCCTCACATTCTTTCTTGTAACTCTTTCCTCTCAGACACACACTTGACTGAGAGACTCATTATGCAACGCATTATGCAGGCCTTTGTCTTCTCAGGTGTAAATCACATTAATACTCATGCTCAATCATGCCTACTCACATAGGCCCTTTTGAAAACAAAATGTCATTCAATCTATTCTTTTCTGTGAGTGAGTAAACAAGATGATTTTCACATCATTTTGAAGCATAAATTCTAGGCTACAAGTTCCAGGTTTGACAGTCTTGTGAACAAATTTTCTGTATGTTGTGTCTACCAGTGCTATGTGTGTGTTCCTGTCTCCTTTGGATTCATTAAAGACTTTGAATTGTACATTGCCTCTCCTCGTTCCTCGCTCTGTGCTCCTCACAGTAGCACGCCATAACAATGAGATTTAAAAAGATGCATTAAATTGTTAAAGTTTTGTGCATTCATTTGATTACAATCATTTTTGTTATTAAATCGTATAAAATTACACAAAATCCAAAAAATTAAATCAGACAACATAGAATTTCTGAAAGGATAAATGAAAAAAAAAAAAATACATATATATTTTTTTTTTGATGGCACTATTATTTTAATAAATGATGACATTAAATTGTATAAATTCAGTTGATTGGACATCCTTTTTGAGTATTAAAATTTAATAAAATCATTAAAATATAATCTAGAAAACCTACAGCAGAGAGACAGAGCAACAAAGAAAAACAGAAAAGATCAAATCAAAAATCATATAGTCCTGAAATAGTTCTAGCAGCAGTCTGTTGTGAAACTAGCCATTGTGAAATGGCTTTCTGGGGCTTTAGCCAGTTAAATTTTGCAGTTGTGAGTCCCAGCTCAGGTTCTTTCCTATGATTGAAGTCTGTTGCCTGAACAGCATGATGGAAGCTGAAGGCAGCAGATCTGCTTTCTTGAAAGATCGAGATTCAAACACATCTGAACCACTTTTGCCAACTTCTTTCAAAGGAAAGTAGCTAAAGGCTGCTCAAAAAGTTAGGCATAGGCTAATTAGCATATTCATGACATAATTGGTCATATTTGCATTCTACATAGTGTCAGTCCTTTGTTCGTTTCTCTCCTACTCTCAGTGATCACATACTATTTTAATGAAGTCAAATTCAAAATAAAACTATTTTCATTTATAGTTTTAGTTCATATTTAGTTCTATCTGTTATCAGACAATGAGATGAATTTGAAATAGTGACACAAATGTGGTCCATTAAGACGAAATGGAAACCAGCTCTCCCTTCCAAGCTGTCAAACATCGTTTAACAAACCCACACAAGATAAAGACAGTAAATGTGCTGTGATTTGTTCTATTTTAACATGTAAACTGATCATTCAGGTGAGAAGCAACAGAATCTTTTTTAAGTGATATTCTTGATATAAAATTGCTACAATAGCATATTTTTGCAGCATTATTATGATATATAGAAGTCATTCAAAGGCTATTACAAATACTCGGTGGTTTAAAGTGAGTTTTGAGTAAGAGCATAGTTGAAATTATATAGATTGTTTTATGTAGCTTGATGCTACAGTGTGAATGGTCATGTAACACGTTTCCTTAACACCTCACCAGAGCCAATCACTAATTTCCTGCACGCTTACTGGTTCACTGACACTGACAAGCTTAACCATTTAGGTATCAAAATTTGGTACAGAACCGTAAGATGTGTTCCGATATTCAATAAGTATCGAGCCAATTCAGTCTGTTCATAAAAGTATCGAACATGATACCTAGCCATTATTGAAAACCAATGACCAAAAAGTATTTGTATGTGTCACTATTGTTTTGTTAGAGATCACTTGAGATATCCTGATTATGTGTACGTGTCTAACCAAAGTCACAGAAGGCTCCAACTATGAAGGACGTAGCTTGTAAAACAGACACACAGAAAGGTAGTTTACTATACAAAACTGTTATCCAATCACAGCTTTGGGCGTTTACCTTTATGTCTTCAATACGGCACACCCATAAAAACAGAGCGTTTCTTGAGTGGCCTCTAAAACAGGGTCAAAAATAGCCTATTGCTTATTGATTCAAATATTTTTGATGTAAAAACCACAGGAAAGTCATAAGTGGACCTCAGACAACAGTATGAAATAAAAAAGCCAGTTCATGACCCTTTAATGGTACAAACGATCAAGACAAATTTTATTTCTCATGTCATGATCCCTTTAAGTGCTGAAAAGTGTTTAACAGGCTGGTGCTTTTTGCTTCATGCTTTTATAAAATGTATTTGTGAGAAAATGTTATGCATTTTTTTATCCTCCCAAAGGCCTTTGTCTATTCTTAAAGGTAAAAGTAGCACTTAAAATACACTGCCAAAATTCAAAAAAAATTTTGCTCATATTTAGGTGTACATATCTTTCAATTAAATTAATAAATTAAAAATGAATATATGTAACTATTTTTGAGAAATTACTATAAATTGTTAGTCTAATGCAACAATCTAATGTAATAATTCAGATATCTGTAACTAAGAATGAATTGCATTAAATAACATTTCACTTCAAAGAAGAACAAACAGGAGATTGTTTCAGTACAGTCCTGTTCTTCTGGAAGACTTTCCCGTTGGGTTGTGTCCTCCATGTCAGTGTGACGTCCTGATTGCTCAGCGTCTGATTTAACTAAACACAGAAACAGTCTTCAGTTACTCAGTGGATAGATCCCACACAGACAAGACTGAGGCATTTCAAAATTATCATCTCTTACTTTACAAATCTTACAGAAAGATCAGAATTAGTCAAAACTCTGAAAACAAAGCATTGTGTTTTGTCTTTACATAAAGATGGACTGAGGTGGGTTTTTGTTCACACTGATGGGGAAATCTGATCTGATTTTATTAAATATCAGTTTTTAAACTGATGTCTAAACTGACCTGATGTTTTCTGTTTGCTGTATGTTCAACAATTAATTTTAATCAGATGAGTATTATAAAATCCACCTTGTTTAAGACGAGCTCCTTCAGTTCAGCTTCATCCACATTCTCAGCAGCTTTCACCTGCATTCGGGTCACCTGCTTCTTGACTGTGGGAGAACAATATCATATATGTTACTTAGTTTTACCTACATACTGTATGTACATATAAATCATGGATTCATAAACTTTTTGTCAGCCACACCCTTTGGCTGTGGGAGTTATTTAAATCTGCCCCAGATATTTTAATTTGAGGTATCAGATTTTTTAAAAACATTTGTTTTTGTTTTTAGAATTTTGTTTATTTATTTTATAATGTTTTTTATTTATTTTATTTTTTTTATTAATAAGACGTTTAATTAAATTAAATTTAACCAATACAATTTTATTCTGAAAAGCTTAAATTGGAAAATGTTTACATTTGTTATAAAAAAAAAATCAGGAATTTTTGAAGACATTTTGGGAATAAATAAAACGTCTAGGTTACGTACTTAACCCTCATTCCATGAAGAAGGGAACAGAGACTTTATAGCAGAAAGAGATTGACGAATAGGGTCTCGCCCATGTACCTTGGTCTGCAGGATTTGCATGGTAAGCTCCACTCCGCTGTGTCGGTAAATAAGGAGCAGTGCAAGAAACTTGCATTCAGATCTTCACTGAGGAGCCAAGCCCAGTAACCCAGCCATTCAGCTGAACAGCGATGTGGCAAAGGGACATAACGTCTCCATTCCCTCCTATACCTGACACAGAATGCGCTGGGTAACATATTCCAGCAGGACCTATGCTAGCAGGTTGCCTGCTCGGAGGAGGACTTACAATCCATGTATCAACCGAGAGGTGGTGATACACATGAACTCTGGGGTACCCAGCCCGCAGGGTGTAAGTTTCAACAACAGAGCTGGCAAGGTGCTTGCCAAGGGAAAGACACATTCTACCAAGAGAATTACTGTGGAAGTACACATGTGGGATTGCCCAAAAAAGGGGAATCACAACACATGGAGGCACCTAGTCCAACACAGGGGAAGACCGATAGGGCATGCACCCAAGTGCTGGACTGGATGAGAACTGCAGTGCTGTAAATTTGGCACACTTTGTGTTGAGTATGCACACCAGTGGCACCAATTGATGACTGTCCATGCCAACACTGTTAAAAGTCCTGCTGTTAAAAATCCTGTAAAAATTTTGTATAGTTTTCCGTAAAATTGCATTATATTACATACTTGGTACAGCGTTCGTCTTTCTGTGGGTCTAATACAGTCCGCATGCTTTACATAGAGATTCTTCTTAAAGAGGCAAACAGAAACAGGTGCTCATAATACCAAGTTTCAGCCATTGTTCAAATAAGTACTAGCTAGAAAGGGAAGGAATAAGTAAAGAGAAAGACAAATATATTTTTTTCAATTAAGGATGAAGTCATTAAAATTTAGGATGAGAAGCAATTAGTCAGCAGAAGAGATGGACGGCAGCGCATGAGTGATTTGCTTAAATGGCTCATATGATGCAATTTACATTTTTCCTTACTCTTTGGAGTTTTGCAAGCTCTTTGTGCATAAAGAAGATCTGTAAAGATGCAAAGACTAAAATCTCAAATACAAAGAGATATTCTTTATAAAAGTTAAGAGTCAACTATTCCCTCCTAAAACGGCTCATTCTAACACGCCTCCACATGTCTATGTCATGATGTGGGACGATTTGCATAACACCGCCCAAATGTTCAACCAGGACCACTTCTGTTAAGTGTATTTATGACAATTATATTGCATAAAGTTAGTGTTGGCTGTATGGTTATGTTCTGGGCAACACTCCACACGCCTGTCCATGCAGCCATGCTTGGACAGAATGGGGAGAGCAGCAAGACAACCCCCTCTGGAGTACAGAACAGAACCATTATATGCTTACATAATTACAATTACAATTACATGAGTTGTAAACTAAATGTGATAGAGTTTGCGTCCAATGAAGAGACTGTAAAGAAATAACAAAGTTAGATCAAATTACAGGTTCAGTTGGTGGAGTTGGGGTTGGAGATGGGAGTTAATTGGAAGCAGCGATGTGATGGAAGAGATACTGAAGAATGGGAATTTAAATAGACCGCAGGTGATAGGTGTCAAGACTGGAACAGCTGACTGTCGGCTGATATAAGCGTGACTAACGTGGCCTGACTGAACTAAAGCGGTGCTGAATTTCACGCAACAAAATAAGGCAAAACCTTTGATTCTCTATGTTGCCACTGGCGCCATATTGTTGAGATGGTGTTTTTTACTACTTTGCTAACTACTTTGTTTGGACTTCCAAAAGAGGACACAACTAGAAATCAGTGGTTAAGTTGTATTTACAACACTGTTCCAGAACAATTTAACCCAAATATTCAGATGTGTCCAGTGCATTTAACGGAGGACTGTTTCCTGGAAGTGTAGCCTACAGTGCAGGTGTCTGTTTCTATAAAATTAAGAAATCCTAGATGACAGTCTGGCACTTCTGACTCACAGTCTGTATGTATGTTTACATATTTAAATAATTTGCCACTGATGATTCAAACGCGAGTTTTGAGCAGTGTAGAGTAGCACTTGTAGTTTGTATTTTCTCAGATCGCAGATATGGGTTTTATTTTTACGTAGCGCGATACGCAACACAACATGTAAAAAAGACAGTATAAGTCATTATAATCAGTAATTTATTCCCCACTGGATGCAACAAATGTCTAGTTTTGACTCATTGTCAATCTCATGTCTGTGCACTGACGCGGAAGCATTGGTCAAAGCATTCAGGCCTCGTGTTCAAACTCCTTGTGTGAAGACAAACCAGTGTAAAGACCTGCGACTTTACCTGCGCGACTTCACATAGCATCGAAACCGGCAACAGACTTGTATTATTTTTATGTTCCCTTAACACACTCTGCTTTCCTGTCCTCTTTTTTTCCCACCTCTATCATGTCTTCAAAACATTCCCGTTGTCTCTCAACAATGTTCTAATGTCACACTTACTATCTTGATAACCTGCATCCTATTTCTACATATTCTATTGCACCTCCTTCTTTCTCTGTTGGTCTCTGGAATTGTCAGTCAGCTGTCGACAAAGTAGACTTAATTTCTTATTTTTCTTTAAAATCCAAACTTAGCATCTTGGGCTTGACTGAGACGTGGATTCGTCCAGAAGATTCAGCAGCCTTTACACCCTGGGGGGTGGGGGGGAGCACTGGTCTGTTCATTTCTAAAAAGTAGAAATACTCAACCCTCTCTCCCCTATGTAATGATAACTCATATGAATATCATGCATTTACTGTAATGGCCCATATAAAACTCCAGGTTGTGGTAACTTAATGCCCTCCTGACCAAATTATATCCACAAATCAGGCAGCCAACTTGACTTAGTTTACACACTCAGTTGTATTGCAGAAATTCTATCCATCTTCCTAGAGGAGCTGGATGGGCTGCTGTCCTCATTCCTGGAGATTGGCAGTCCATTTTTAGTCTTTGGCGACTTCATCTGGACAAGCCTTCTGCTACAGACTTCCATTCACTCCTTCATTTGATCTCAAACAACTTACTACTACAAGCAACCTCAAATCAAGCAACCAACTTGATTTAATTTATATAGGCAATTGTATTGCAGATAACATTTTGGTAAAATCCCTACATATCTCTGACCATTTATTCATTAAATTTAAACTACTCTTTGCTACCTGTGTGACACCTAGCCCTATACCGGTTACTTTTAGAGAAAATCTACACTTGCTTTCACCCTCCCATCTTTCCTCCATAGTATCATCCTCTCTTCCTTCACCTACCCATTTCTCATCGCTGGATGTGAATGCAGCAAACTGACATGTTATGCTCTACTTTAACCTTTTGTCTAGATGACATTTGTTATTTATCCTCCAGACCAGCATGGGCTGCCCCTTCTAACCCCTGGTTATCTGATGTTCTTCATGTCCATCGGACAAATCTCAACTGTGATTGTCATCTTGTGTAGAGGCACTGGACAGGCGGCCATCTTGTGCAGTGGCTCTGGGCCGGCAGCCACCTTGCGCCATGGCGCTGGGCTGGCGGTCCTCCTGTCTGAAGACCCCGGTTTTGTGTTGGCCATCCCACCGGGAGAGACAGATGTGGCTGGGGTATCCCACCGATGTTGTAGGTACAGAAGGAACCCCCAAAAATCAAAGGCGTCCAACTAATCCATTTCCCTCTCGGGCACGGAGTTGTCTAAGCAGATGTTAAAAAAGTCTTTCAAGGCCACATCATTATATCCCAGCCCCACAGCCAAGGTCCAGAACCCCTTTGACGGAGGGTGGTTAATTTCATAATTTTTTTCTTGCGTTCCTTCATGCTGGCCGGGGAATGGAGACAAAACTCCACTCCTGCTGGATCTTATTGGATGGAGTCCTTCTGTAACGATCTGTAACAACTGGAACACAGGAGACAGGCGATCCAAAAGCAGTGCGAGTTTAATGGGTAATACAAAATCTGAATAAAACAAGCAGGGGGTCAAAACCAAAAATCTGTCCAAAACACAAACAAACAAACAGGAACTGGATTCGAACTACATGGAACGCGAGGAAACAAGGTGACGGAAAGTAAGGACTCCATGAACAAACAGAAACAGACCAGTTTAAATAGGTAGGGTAATGTCTATGAAGTGAAAACACTTGAGTGCAATTAACAGGAGTGTAATTACTGTGATGAAGGGACAAGGCCTTGTGGGAATTGTAGTGCCTGCGGTGAGGTGCCTATGGGGAAGTGAGACCACTAGTGGAGACCCAGGGAAACACAGACCAGACACTGTGACAATAACTCACTTGACAAACTCACCGTTTCTTCACACAAACGAAACGATGGCTGCGCTCCAATCGGCAGGATTTATGCTTTCAGAGGGCACTTTGAAGGGACAATAATTGCGAGGGCCACGCTGCTATATAGTTTCAAACTGAATTTGTAATAATAATAATAAAGAAGGCAAATTAGGTAATAAACTTAAACCACAACTTTAAGTCTTTTAAATCACTCAAAGTGGATGGTGAAATCTTTGAAAGGAATAGGGCATAGGGTCAATAACTGAATAGAACACAGCCCAGGTACAGCGCAATCAGTGACGTCAACACAGCAAACTAACAAGGAACTAGCCTTACACCTGTGGTTACACCTGCCTCTAACCAAGTCTGTCGTTCCGACGACACAAGTTTGCAATGCAGTTTGCGAATGTTCATTTGAACTTTGGTTTCGGGAAACACTGGATGGTTTAATCACGTTGGTAATGACGGAACTTGCGACCTTAGCTGGCTAACGATTCATTTAGGAAACGCACCCCTGCTCGTGTGTGAAGTTAAAGAGCGTGAGCAAATCATCTACGATACAAGCAGGAATCCACCAAAGCTTCCTGAGGCGAAGAAGGCATGGGATGAAGTAGAATTTCATTCATCATTATAAGTGTTAATAGGCTGAATTCCAAATAGGTAGCCTAATTCTAATACATGCAATGTCTATGCATCATTACATTTTTATATGTATGTAGCCTACAAAATAATATTCTTTTACACTGTAATCCTTTTGTTTTTAATATTTGGCATGCTTGTGTGATGCGCATCCCTGTGTGTAATAAGCAGTCAACCAGACTGTGGACCCGCCCAGAGGCGCATTTTCTACCAACGCGCTAAAAAAATTGCTCCGTTGACTTTAGACTTTAGACCAGGTTTGAGTTGGTCTATGGCACAGTCTATTTTCAGCTCCTTAAAATAGCAATGCACCAGCAATGCATCTGAACACACCTCTTTTTTAGACCAGCATGCCCATGGGCACACAAATGGGTGCAAATGCATTTGCTAATTAAACATCATGGCGCTGAATGGGAAAATGCGAACGACACCAGACTGAAACTAGCAAACACACTTGCACTGCACCTTGCATTGCGCCGGGTGTATGATAGGGTGCTAAAGCTATTCAGAATGTGTAATTTTACCACATAAAATGTAATTGTTCAAAAATGTGTTCCTGTTCAATAATTTATTGTTGAATTGAAATATAAAATATCTAATTATAATATATATATATATATATATATATATATTTTTTTTTTTTTAAATTTATATTACATTGACATCATCACCCAATGACATTACAACGTCGTTTAGCAACTTTCCATTGCCACTCAGCTGTACTTCCAATAAGATTCAAATGAGAATCTGTGTGATCCGGATTTTCCCACAAGGGTAAAAACATTCACCACACAGATTTTAGTGCATGTTCTAGTTCTTCATGCAAATTCGACCAACAGAAAGATGCTGGGCTTTAAAGTGACATCTTTGTGAGCTGTGCTTCGTACATCACTACGCTATTGACAATGGACCTATTTTTTTTTTCCACGGGAAATTTCACTAATGTGACAGCACTTTAACAATCTAGAATGAGGTGTCAGAAATTACCTGTTCCATAAACCTCCACCTCACACAACGAGAGAATCTGGATGTTAGGAATGTACATGTTCACATAACGACCTTTCATTCTGTTATGTCTTCATGTAGACAAGAAGTACAAGACTGTGTATTTATCTTAGCAAACTTTAATAACTACTATGAACAAGCAGGTTAACATGCATGCACATGCTCAGCATTCTTTCTTACTCATCTCACTTACTTACTATGTATATATCTAACTCAAGGGGCTTGAGTGCCATCTAGTGGTGCATTAATGGTGCATTAAGGACATCACATATTCCCCTCTTAGTTAAATGAATTCTTTCTGTAACTAACAACTGGCATGAAATAGAAATAAAGAACATTAGATCTGTAATGTATCAACAAGTTTACATCTCTATGAATTATGCACTAAGAAACACATTAACTGAATGCAAAAGATCATTTTAAATAATAAGCAACATGAACCAAAGTACTCAACTACTATTCAGTGTTGAATTGTCATGTGAGTGTGTGTAATGTATGTTGCAATAGTCCATGTCAGTTTCTGTTACTAACAAACATAATCTTTTAGCCAAACTGGCTCACGTCTTTGACGTTTCTCCCGTGGACAAGCATCAGAAGACACTGAATTTCCAGACAATGGAACCTGAGAGGGAATCACATTTTCAGCATTAGTGGTCAGTCCATTATCCAGCACATTAGTCGGTACAGGTGCAAGACACGATGCATGCCATTTTTTTCCATCATCCAAGAGGTAAGTGTAAGGGCCAACTTTTTTCCTAACCTCAACTGGAGGAGTGAATTTTGGATGAGCTTTTGGTACATGTGCTGACTTTTTAATGCGCACTTTATCCCCTTTCTGGAAAGAAAAATTACGCACACGATGCTTTTGGTCAAAGCGAGATTTCATGACATCCTGACGTGATGAAACACGCTTCTGCAATTGTTTAGGCGCCTGACCAGAAGGTGAGGGTTTCAAGACATTGAGGCAGGTACGCATTTTCCTTCCATGAAGTAATTCGAAGGGGGAAACACCTGTCACAGCATGAGGTGTAGCGCGATAGACTTGCAGGAAGTCAGTCACTGTTGTTTTCCATGGAGCTGATTGTAGGATTGCTGACTGAATCGTACTTTTAAGAACTCTGTGGAAGCGTTCAATAGCTCCATTTGCAGCAGGATGATACACTGATGTGCGAATATGCTTAATGTCTCTCTTTTTCAGGAACGCAGCAAACTCTGGGGAAGTGAACTGAGGCCCATTATCACTGACCAGAGTGGTCGGGTTGCCGTGCCTACTGAAGACAGAGGTAAGAAATGCAGTCACCTGTTTTGTTGCAACAGATGCAGTAAAGGCTACCTCGGGCCATTTACTATAATAGTCAGTGAGTGTCAGAGCATATCGACAGTCCCAAACAGCAGTCTCGAAAGGGCCCACGATGTCTATTGCCAGTTTTTCCCAAGGTGCAGAAGGTAAAGGAACAGGCTGGAGTGGAACAGCAGAGGCTTTCGCAGTTTTATCCAGAGAAAGGCATAACTGACAGGCAGTAATTTTCTCTGCAACAAGTGTGTCCATTTTGGGCCACCAATACATTTCACGCAGGCGTTGCTTTGTTCTAACAATTCCCTGATGGCCCTCATGTGCAATGCGGACCAATGACTCACGCAGTTCCCCAGGTACCACCAATCGAGACCCTCTAAACACAAAATCAGCTTGCACACTGAACTCATATCTGAGTTTGTAGTACGGATGAAGAACAGGATCCAAAGCAGCAACAGAAGAAGGCCATCCAATTGTAATTTGTGTGCGCAGTGCAGAGAGTTCCGAACAGCGAGCAGAGGCAGCAGCGAACTCATCCTGAGAAATAGCAGTCGGACCTGTGGACAGTAAAGCAACAAACTCAGGCTCTGTATCCGACTCAGCATCTGAAGTAAGAGGCAGAGGCAAGCGGGACAAACAATCTGCTGTGTGGTTTTCAGATCCAGCACGATACTCAACTGTATAGTTGAAACAGAGCAACCGAGCAGCCCACCGGGCTATGCGCATACCAGCTCTGTCAGTCCCTTTTGTGGTCAGCAGCGTCGTTAAGGCTTGATGGTCAGTCCGTAGAGTAAATCTGCGTCCCCACAAGTATGTCCTCCACCTTTCCACTGCCCAAACGCATGCCAGAGCCTCCTTTTCAACAGTGGAATATTTCTGTTCAGCTGAGGTGAGTGTTCTGGATGCGAAAGCGACAGTACGTTCTTGACCATCCGTGCATATTTGTGCGAAGACAGCACCTAGTCCGTAAGCTGATGCATCAGTAGAAATTACCACTGGCAGCTCCGGGTCAAATATTGCAAGAGCAGGACTGTGTACAAGTAGCTTTTTGACATCAGCTAAGCTTTGTTGAGCTTCATTAGACCAACGAAATCCACTCTCATCTCTCAGGCATGCACGCAGGGGCATTACCACAGAGGCGAAATTGGGAATGAATTTGTTGTACCATGATAGAAGGCCTAGCAGAGAACGCAACTGAACAGCATCCGCTGGTGCAGGTGCATCGATTATTGCAGAGAGATGTTCCTGATCCAACTGAATACCCTGCGATGTCACCATGTGTCCTAAAAACTTCAAGCTCTGTTTTCTGAATTGACATTTAGACTGATTCAGCACCAACCCGGCATCTTTGAGACGTTGCAACACATTCTCTAGCGCTTGATCGTGCTCTTGTAGTGAGCGTCCCCAAACGATGATGTCGTCCAGATAATTTGCAACATTCTGGAGTCCTTTTAGAATGACAACCATCATCTTTTGGAATGCAGATGGAGCAGATGCCAAGCCGTAAGGTACCCTGCAGAACCTGAAGAGGCCTTCGTGTGTAATAAATGCAGTGAGGTCCCGGCTGTCTTCATGAAGAGGTACCTGATGGTATGCACTTTCCAAGTCAATAGTTGAAAATACAGATGCGCCTTGCAGTAATGTCATCATTTCCTCCATGTGCGGCAAGGGGTAGCTATCTACTATAACTGCCTTGTTGGGCCCTCGCAGATCCACACACATGCGGATCCCCCCTGTTTTCTTTTGGACCACAACAATCGGAGAAACCCATGGAGAAGAGTCAATCTTTTCAATCACACCTGCATGCAAAAGTCGTTCCAGTTCCGTAGAAACAGCATCTCTCACAGAGAAAGGTAAGCGACGCAGTTTATGTCTGACAGGAGGTACAGATTCAGAAATGTTAACCTTGTGTGTAAAATTTTTTACACAGCCCAATGTAGCATGCTGTGATGGAGGAGTGAAAAGGGCGCAGACTGAAGCAGATTGTGGCGGCGGCAGCACAGTGTGTCCATCAAATCGAAGCTGGAGTCCCTTAATCAGGTCCATTCCTAGCAAAGCTTTGCCATTGTCAACGATGAAGAAGTTTGCAGGACAGGTGAGGCCATATTTAGATACTGTAGCAGATAAACATCCTAGTACTGAAATTGGTTCTTTTAAGTAAGTAACTAAACGGGCAGTAGGAGCATGTAACGGCACAGTGTGAAAATGCTGCTCATACAATTGTTTTGGCAGGATGGACACTGATGAACCAGTGTCCACTGTGAGCTGTAGAGACACAGGGATGGCAGCAGGTGTGGCATTTATGATCACATCACACATCAAACGGTCAGTTTCTCCAGGTAGATAGAGAATGCAGACCTCTGGTAATTCAACTGAATGCACTGAACGTGTAGGAGCAGAACGGCAGACTCGTGCGAAATGTCCAGTCTTATTGCAATTCTTACATTTAGCAGATGCAGCAGGGCAATTCTGTGCGTTTGCAAGATGTCCAGCAGAGCCACAACGAAAGCATGTCCGAGCTGACGAAGAAGGAGCAGAAGCAGAGGGTTTTGATGAGGTACGTGCTTTGAATTTGGCCTTTGGACGTTGCCGTCCAAAAGCAGGAGTGGAATGTACAGCTTGTACTGGAGCAGGGTTGCTTGTAGCCATTGATTTTGCCTGAACATCAGCGGCTTCTAGCTGTGTGGCAATTGTAATTGCAGTCTCCAATGTCAATTTAGATTCCACTAATAATCTTTCACGAATGCGAGAGTTAGCAATGTTTTCAACAAGCTGGTCACGCAGCATATCATCAAGATTATCAGCAAATTCACAAGTAGTTGCCAAATCTCTCAGTGCAGCAATATATTGCAATACCGTTTCATCTGTCCTCTGCACTCGTTTCCTGAAGGCATGTCTTTCCACGACCACATTTCTTTTTGGAATGAAGTGCTCTTCCAGAGCTTTAATAGCATCTGCTAGATCGTCACCGGTATTAGGCAATGTATAAAACAGTCTCTGACCTTCAGTTCCGAGGCAGTGAAGGAGCAAAGCCCGTTTTCTGGCTTCTGGCCAGGAATCTCCAGTAGCATTAATGACAAGCATGTAATTCTGAAACATCTTCAGCCATGTTACTAATGGTATAGCAGGCTCACCGGGACAAGGCAAAAAAGGACTGGGAAATGGAGCACTTACTGATGCCATCCTCAGGGAATATCGTAAAAAAACCTCCTCGTCGCCAATTTTGTTATGTCTTCATGTAGACAAGAAGTACAAGACTGTGTATTTATCTTAGCAAACTTTAATAACTACTATGAACAAGCAGGTTAACATGCATGCACATGCTCAGCATTCTTTCTTACTCATCTCACTTACTTACTATGTATATATCTAACTCAAGGGGCTTGAGTGCCATCTAGTGGTGCATTAATGGTGCATTAAGGACATCACACATTCCACCACAAGAGAAACTGACAGAACTGCCTGCTGGGGCAAGTGAAGTGACACCACATCTACAGAGAGAAATAGAGAAACCACGACACAATCAGCTGACATGATCAAATCCAGTTCTCCTGACACATTCATAACTTGTTTCCTTAACTTCACCTGGGATTGTTGTTTCCGTTGTTCTCCAGAGAGTTTCCGATGCGGATCTCTACTCCAGCTGTTTCATCGAGACAGCAATCATTTCTGTTGGTGATGGTAACTTTGTAAATTTTGTAAGAATCCAGCAGGTCCAGCCTCCACCACGGGTTGAGCTCGTTATCTGTGTGGGAGCATCTTGGAGTGTATTTGATGCCGTCGATGGCGTTTGCAGCTGCCCAGGTGGAATATGTGTTCGACTGTACAGCCTTTCCTTTTAATGCCAAATTCTCTATAATAAAATAAAAAGTAAAACAACAAAAAACAACAAATATTTAAATAACCTTTTAAAGAGGGTCAAGACTCAAATGTGTGAAGTTTCAGTGCATTCCATTTGGGTCAAAGTCAAAACAAAATCAAAAACACTTAATTCCATTTACTACTAAATTAAAATCTGAATTTAATATTTTTTATTGATTTGTGCTTACTGCTTACATGAACTAACTACAAGCAGTTGTATTTTATTAACCAAATATTAACAAAGATTAATAAATACTATAAGTTGTGTATTGGTTAATGTTAAATGGGACATTAGATTCTATTTTTTACCTGCCAAGTTTTCTGAACTCCCCTGAATGGAAAAGACACCTGTTACAAAAAAAAACAAAACAGGTATATATATTCCATTGTTTCTGGGAGGTCCATCAAGTTTGTGTTGCATTTGATTCTTTAAAAATGTTCATAAAGAATAGCTAAACAGCATCTAAAATTGTACATCATTTGATTAATGTGTGTCATTTTTACTCACCCAAAAGTAAGAACAGATAAGAGAGTCCCTCCATCGTGTTTGTTAAAGACCATTAACCAGATACCTGTGATGGTAAGGAGGAATCCATCTCTCCTTTTATTCGTATTTATCTTAGCAGCTTGAGTCTCCACCCTTAGGAAATTCTGACTGGCAGCTTGCCGAATATATTTCACACATCATGGTACATCAAGAATTGCTTTTCTCAGAACACCTCTCAGGTCAAGTCTGATTTACTAAACAAATCTGGCAAAATACAAATGAAGCTGAGGACTTTAAGGATTTTTTTCCCCCTGGTAAATAAATAAATAAAAAGAAATGACTGGTACTTAAGGTTCATTTTCATACCGTTTTTCTTCATTTAAATGAATAATATGCATTTAATAATGCATTTAATAATGAATAAAAACAAGTTAAAGCAAACATGGTAAAACTTTACAATAAGGTTGTAGTAGTTAACGTTAGTTAATGCATAATTTAACAATTACTAACAATGAACTACACATCTGCTGAGCATTAATCTTTGTTCATGTAAACATTCATATACTAATTTATTAGTTAATATTATGTATTAGTTAACACTAACTAACAATGAACATCTCCACTCTTATTACTTAATGTTTTGTTAAAGCCATTCATGCATCTCTTACATTTTCAGAAACTTTATTAAATATTATATTATTATATAACAGTGGTGTACATTATAGACGGTTTCAACGGCATCAACATAAACAAACGTTAATTCACGTGAGCGCTTTTGTGGACCTAACTTAACTTCCGGTAGACTCCAAATAGAATCAATAACAACAGTCAAGTCCCTCTAGAGTAGATATTTTTTGATAACAAACAAAATATGTTTGCTGCGTGGATCAGGCGGACTTAATGAAAATGCGAATTCATTCTTTGCCAGCAGGAGATGTTTTAAAGCATAGACATAAAGCGCGAGAAATAGAGGTTTCCCCAGTAACAGCTGTAAACAAAGCAGAGCTGGTATGCTCACACGCTGCTATCAGGCATATAACATGCAAGTCCTACTTCAGAAATACAGCAATATAAAAACAACTGTGCCTCGTTTTGATATTTAAACATAAATGTATGGAATTATTATTATTATTAAATGTGCAGTACGTTACGTAATGTTATGTTACTCGTGTTTATTTAACAAAGCCTTTTTGAAAATCGATCAGTTTTTGAAATTGTGGCGAGTCTCCAAAAATAAATAAATGTATGGGAAACACATCCCGCAGCACAACCACCTGAGCCCAACTTCAGTTTACTCATCACCTTGGCTTTAACTGCGTTTGTAGAAGGCACTGCAGCCAGACCGATATAACATAGACCGGAAGTTAACTTAGGTCCATGCGCGTGCGCCCGATGAAACCGTCTATATACATTTATATTATATAATCAATGCATTAAATAAATAAACAAACTTCGAGAAGAAGGTGGTTTTCCTAAAGTTAACTGGAAAAGAGCAACCATGGTCAGGATAGACAAACAGTTGTTAATCAACTTTGCGTTTGAAAATTGCTATTTTGATGAATGTCATTGAAAAGTCTTCCAAGAGGACCATTTCTATCCCGTTTTCCAAGTCATTTAATCCACTCCATCAGACATTGTTTTTGTAGGTCCAGTCCGTCCTGTTCCCGCCGAACCCCGAGAACAAATGTGCGTTCACGTTCAGTAGATCGTCACATGGAATGAAGCGATTTCCAAAGGCAGCATTACTCTCCTACAGCTCATGCTGTAATATATAAAGTTCATGTTCACACCGTCTTCCATGACCTTTTTCTCTTCCCCAGCAAACTTTTTTTGTTTGTTTGTTTACTCTAAAGTCACGTTTGTCTGTGAGAGATTTCCCGCATTTAGTCATGGTTTGTGATTTTGATGTGAATAGAATCTCTTAAGTGTGTGGTGTGGTGTCACCATAGACTGTAAAAAAAAATTATAATAATAATTCCACCCACCTGTCTCAATATAGGAACAAAACTGTTAAATCTATTTAATTTTTATTTTTTGGTCAGTGGTATGCCTTAATCGAGGCAGTCTACAAATATTAGTAACACATCAATTAATGTTGGACTAGTGTCGACTTTACAACAATTTCACAAATTAATTCCCTTAAATAATTATTTGTTAGTAATAAGTCATGTTAATAAACAGTCTACAAACATGAGAAACATTATCAGTTGATGTTTAGATAGTTTCCAAGTTTACCAATAGCCCAAATCAGCATCCAGATGGGGAGTTAGTATTGTTTATTCATTGTGTGTGTTTGCTGCTAAATAAATGTATGTGTATGTAACGTTTGATCAGGCTCCAGTCCACCAGAGGGAGCCTTCACCTGAATATTGAACTCTGCCATTTTCTGTTCCTGCCACATCATTTCATGTCTTGTCATTTCCTGTCACCCTGTAAATAAGTCAATTGTTCGCACTGCCATTTTGCGAAGTATTGCCAGTTCACTGCCTTACTAAGCGTTCTTTCATTGTTCCATTGTTGATACTTGTTATGATCTTTGCTTTTGCTCTTTTGACTCACGTTTTTGGATTACTGTTTTGGATTTGTCCGCCAGTGGATTGTTTTGCCTGTGTTTTGACCCAAGCCTGTGACCTGACCACGAGTTGTGAATATTGTTTGGATTTTAGGCTCAGATCCTATAATAAAGACCCACTTATGGAATCCACTCAGCCTAAATCCTCCTTACAGAATACTTCGCCTGGTGCGGATCCAGCGGAAGTCTCTCAACTCCTTTCTACCATCGAGTATCAAAAGGATCTGCTGAATGGTTTTCAACACCAGTTGTTGACGCTACAAGCCACCAATGAGCATTTGACACAGTACATTCGGTCTCTCCCTGCCCCACGACCTGACCCGGTAAGATTCGCATTACCTGATAAGTTTGATGGCTCTCCTGACAACTGTACTGGTTTCCTACGACAGTGTTCTATCTATTTCTCTAACCAACCTGAAACTTATCATCAAGACCATACAAAGTGTTCATTTATCATGACCTTGCTTACCGGGAAAGCATTAGAGTGGGCTACTGCTGTTGGGATCATGATACACATATCCAGCAGTCTTATAGATATTTCACTCAATTAATTCGTGATGTCTTCCAATATCCTGCTGGGGGCATGGATGCAGCAACTCAACTAACTCAGTTACGCCAAGACAACAGGCCAGCTTCTGACTTTGCTATCCAGTTTCGCACTCTCGCAGCACAAAGTGGGTTTAATGATGTTGCTTTGAAGCACATCTTTCGTTCAAGTCTGTCTGCTAAATTACAAGCGGAATTACTATGTAAAGATGACTCCCTCGACTTCTCCCAGTTTGTTACCCTTGCTATCAAGATTGACAATCTTATACGAACTCAACCAAGTCCCAAGTCTAACTTCGCTTATGTGCCTACTATTACTGCGCAAACACCATGTCAGTCTGTTCCTTCTGAAGCCATGCAAATTGGACGAACTCCCTTACCACCTGATGAACGGAGAAGAAGATTACTCAATCAACTCTGTTTCTACTGTGGTGAATCAGGACATCGCTGTTCCAATTGTCCTGTTAAACCTGCTGCAAACCCCTATTCAAGTTATCAAGTGAGTCACATGTTCAATACTTTACAAATCAGTTTATGCTTGTCACTTCCCATCATGTTGTCAGTTGCTAATGAAAACCATCATTTTTCAGCGTTAATAGATTCTGGAGCTGCTGCAAATGTGATCCATCAAGATTTAGTTAAGCAGTTGAACATTCCTACAATCAAATGTGAGCCACCTATTGCTGTTACTGCCGTTGATGATGGTCCTGTCGATAAAGGTCATATCACTCATCAAACACTTCCCATAAAACTTAGAGTTGGCCTGTTTCACATGGAAGAAATCACTCTATATGTTATTTCATCACCACGAAACCCAGTTATCCTAGGATATCCTTGGTTGTCTACGCACGAACCACAGTTTTCCTGGAGGGAGAAGGAGTTGGTCAGTTGGTCACCTCATTGTCACTCTCACTGTCTAGAGCTGGCCACCAAGCTTCCAGTCTGCACGACTCATCTAGCCAAGAATCCAACTTCACCACCCACTAATGTCCCTACTGAGTATGCTGACTTAGCCGAGGTGTTTAGCAAAGACAAGGCCACCAATTTGCCACCTCATCGCCCCTGGGACTGTGCCATTGACCTCCTTCCTAACACCTCTCCACCTAAGAGTCGTGTTTATCCGCTGTCTATTCCTGAAACCAAGGCCATGGAAGAATACATTGAAGAGGCCTTATCTTATGGGTTTATTAGGCCATCCACCTCTCCCGCAGCATCTGGGTTCTTTTTTGTTGACAAGAAAGATGGTGGTTTAAGACCTTGTATTGACTATCGAGCACTCAACGATATCACTGTTAAGAATTGCCATCCTTTGCCTCTTATCCCTTCTTCTCTGGAGCAATTATGTGAGGCCAGCTATTTTACAAAATTGGATCTCAGATCTGCCTACAATCTCATCAGAATCCGTGAGGGTGATGAATGGAAGACGGCTTTTCTCACCAGCAGGGGGCACTACGAGTATTTGGTTATGCCATTTGGGTTGGCCAATGCACCTTCAATCTTCCAGTCCTTCGTTAATGAAGTTTTCAAGGATCTCTTGAATCAGAATGTGATTGTCTACATAGACGATATCTTGATCTACTCTGGCTCCATGGAAGATCATATCTCTCATGTAAGAACTGTGTTGTCACGCCTACTCCAGAATGGTCTTTTTGTCAAGGCGGAAAAGTGTGAGTTTCATGTTACATCAATTAAGTTCCTGGGATACAATATTAGCCATTCAGGAGTTGAGATGGATGACATCAAAGTAAAAGCTGTCACGGACTGGCCCACACCCAGCACTGTTAAGGAGTTACAATGATTTCTAGGATTTGCAAACTTCTACCATAGATTCATCCGTGATTTCAGTACCATAGCTGCACCTGTCACCTCACTACTTAAAGGAAAACCCAAGAAATTAGTATGGACAGAGGGAGCTACTTCAGCATTCAATCAATCAATCACCTTTATTTATATAGTGCTTTAAACAAAATACATTGCGCCAAAGCACTGAACAACATTCATTTGGAAAACAATAATGCAAAATGATAGTTAAAGGCAGTTCATCATTGAATTCATTGATGTCATCTCTGTTCAGTTGAAATAGTGTCTGTTTTAATTTGCAATCAAGTCAACGATATCGCTGTAGATGAAGTGACCCCAACTAAGCAAGCCAGAGGCGACAGCGGCAAGGAACCGAAACTCCATCGGTGACAGAATGGAGAAAAAAACCTTGGGAGAAACCAGGCTCAGTTGGGGGGCCAGTTCTCCTCTGACCAGACGAAACCAGTAGTTCAATTCCAGGCTGCAGCAAAGTCAGATTGTGCAGAAGAATCATCTGTTTCCTGTGGTCTTGTCCTGGTGCTCCTCTGAGACAAGGTCTTTACAGGGGATCTGTATCTGGGGCTCTAGTTGTCCTGGTCTCCGCTGTCTTTCAGGGCAGTAGAGGTCCTTTCTAGGTGCTGATCCACCATCTGGTCTGGATACGTACTGGATCCGGGTGACTGCAGTGACCCTCTGATCTGGACACAGACTGGATCTGGTGGCCACGGTGACCTCCGAACAAGAGAGAAACAGACAAATATTAGCGTAGATGCCATTCTTCTAATGATTTAGAAAGTACGATGTTATGTGAAGTGTTCCGGTTCCAGTTTACCTAATTAATGCAGCCTAAAAATCCTTTAACGGATTTGGATATTAAAAGCATATTAGTATGTTATGTGTATGCCAGGTTAAAGAGATGGGTCTTTAATCTAGATTTAAACTGCAAGAGTGTGTCTGCCTCCCGAACAATGTTAGGTAGGTTATTCCAGAGTTTAGGCGCCAAATAGGAAAAGGATCTGCCGCCCGCAGTTGATTTTGATATTCTAGGTATTATCAAATTGCCTGAGTTTTGAGAACGTAGCGGACGTAGAGGAGTATAATGTAAAAGGAGCTCATTCAAATACTGAGGTGCTAAACCATTCAAGGCTTTATAAGTAATAAGCAATATTTTAAAATCTATACGATGTTTGATAGGGAGCCAGTGCAGTGTGGACAGGACCGGGCTAATATGGTCATACTTCCTGGTTCTAGTAAGAACTCTTGCTGCTGCATTTTGGACTAGCTGTAGTTTGTTTACCAAGCGTGCAGAACAACCACCCAATAAAGCATTACAGTAGTCTAACCTTGAAGTCATAAATGCATGGATTAACATTTCTGCATTTGACATTGAGAGCATAGGCCGTAATTTAGATATATTTTTGAGATGGAAAAATGCAGTTTTACAAATGCTAGAAACGTGGCTTTCTAAGGAAAGATTGCGATCAAGTAGCACACCTAGGTTCCTAACTGATGACGAAGAATTGACAGAGCAACCATCAAGTCTTAGACAGTGTTCTAGGTTATTACAAGTAGAGTTTTTTAGGCCCTATGATTAACACCTCTGTTTTTTCTGAATTTAGCAGTAAGAAATTACTCGTCATCCAATTTTTTATATCGACTATGCATTCCATTAGTTTTTCAAATTGGTGTGTTTCACCGGGCTCAAGTCTAGTTTCACCACAGCTCCCATTCTTAAGCATCCAGATCCTAAACTTCCCTTCATCATCGAGGTTGATGCCTCCGACTGTGGAATCGGTGCTGTCCTCTCTCAGCGTCATGGAACACCTGGCAAGTTACACCCTTGTGCATTCTTCTCAAGAAAGTTAACTACAGCCGAAAGAAATTACGATATTGGTAACAAGGAATTATTATCCATCAAGGCCGCTCTTGAAGAATGGAGACACTGGCTAGAAGGCGCCCTTCATCCCTTTCAGGTCATTACAGACCACAAAAACCTAGAGTATGTCAAGAATGCCAAGCGTTTGAATCCTCGTCAGGCAAGATGGGCACTCTTTTTCACTCGATTAAATTTCGCAGTCACATACCATCCCGGGAGCAAAAATTGTAAGGCAGATGCATTGTCACGTATCTATGACTCTGCCAATTCACAGATGAGACCAGAAACCATCTTACCACCATCCATCATCATCGCACCCATCCAGTGGGACATTATGGAAGAGATTCAACATGCCCAACATGAAGAACCATCCCCTCCAGAGTGCCCAGCTGGGGAAATCTATGTTCCAACCAGTCTGCGTAACAGAAACATTCAATGGGTTCACACATCCCCTGCTTCTGGACACCCTGGAATTAATCGCACCACGGCTTTGGTCAGAAATTCTTTTTGGTGGCACACATTATCTGCAGATGTCAGTAACTATGTACGTGCTTGTCAGATCTGTGCTCAGTCACGAACACCTCAACAATTGCCTGCAGGACTTCTAGAACCGCTACCAATTCCACAACGCCCCTGGTCACACCTGTCTATTGACTTTGTCACTGATCTGCCTAACTCTCAATGATTCACCACCATTATGGTCTCCATTGACCGCTTCTCTAAGTCTTGTCGTCTCATTCCATTGAAAGGAATACCCACTGCCATGGAAACTGCCCAAGTATTGTTCAATCAAGTATTTAGGATTTACGGACTACCAGATGATATTGTGACTGATCGTGGGCCACAGTTCACATCCCGTGTTTGGAGAGCTTTTTGCAAACATTTAAACATCAACGTCAGTCTCACATCTGGCTATCATCCTCAAGCTAATGGTCAAGTAGAGCGTCTTAATCAGGAGATCATACTGTAGCCATGAACAGGAGAAATGGAGCATATTCCTCCCATGGGCAGAGTATGCCCAAAACTCCCTCACTCACTCTTCAACTGGGCTTACCCCCTTCCAATGTGTTCTTAAATATCAGCCTCCTCTGTTTCCTTGGACTGGGGAGCCATCTGAAGTGCCTGCTGTGGATGATTGGATTAGAAGAAGTGAACAGGTCTGAGAACTTGTCTAGTTTTGGACTTGTCTGCCAGTGGATTGTTTTGCCTGTGTTTTGACCCAAGCCTGTGACCTGACCATGAGTTGTGAATATTTTTTGGATTTTATGCTCAGATCCTATAATAAAGACCCGCTTATGGAATCCACTCAGCCTAAATCCTCCTTACAGTGTACATGCTGTATTATAATTTAATAAAGCTTATTAAATAAAGCTATCGACAGGTATAGTTAATTGTTAGTTAATGTTAACTAATACATGAACTAATGCATTAGTATAAGAATAAGTTAACATGAGCAAAGATTAAGGCGCAATCCCAATTCTATTTTATACCCCTTCCCCTTCCTCTACCCTTCCGCCTACCCCTTCCCCTTGTCCCTTGAAACAGAGTGTCAAGAGGTAGGGGAGAAAATATTCCCCTAAGGATTGGGACACCACTACCATGACGTCACCCGCCATCATTCGTCGTCTAGCTCTTACAATACACATATATACTGGTGTGTTTTAGAGCCTTTAATTATCGTTCTGTATTAATGAGCTGCTTAGACACACACTTATCGGAAATCGCGCAGCTCACACATCCAGGAGAAAATAAACTTGTCATCGCTGCCCCACAAATTTTATTAAATACAGTTTAAATACTGAATCGCTACATTATGTTTTCCAGCGATGAGAGGATACAATCACTGTTTTTAAGTAAACTCAATATAAGAAGATAAACGCACAGGAGCAAATACAAGCTACAAAAATCCGACAGACGTCTTTCAGATGTCAGTTTTGCATACATTCAAAATCATAAACATCTTAAAGACATATAATAGACATCTATTTGACATCTTAAAGGAAACATCCTATAGATGTATTGCAGATGAGCAAACACTCTAAAAAATACGTCTTGCAGATGTAAATGCACATGTCAAATAGACGTCTCCGAGATGTATGTGTACTATCAGGGCATGTTGCCAAGATAATTCAGACCCCTTCGTTTGAAGTGTGGTCCTGAAAAATCTTCTTTGGAAGGTCTATCTGGCCCTTTCCCTTAACCCTTCCCCTCCAACCAAAAGAGAATCGAAACAGGGGAAGGGCTAAGGGGTAGAATTGGGCCTAAGTACTGCTGAACAGATGTGTTGTCAATTTTTTGGGTTACTTGACCCAAATATTAAAATTATGTCTTTAATGACTCACCCTCATGTCGTTCCAAACCCGTAAGACCTCCGTTTATCTTCAGAACACAGTTTGAGATATTTTAGATTTAGTCAGAGAGCTCTCAGTCCCTCCATTGAAGCTGTGTGTATGGTCTACTGTCCATGTCCAGAAAGGTAAGAAAAACATCAAAGTAGTCCATGTGACATCAGAGGGTCAGTTAGAATTTGTTGAAGCATTGAAAACACATTTTAGTCCAAAAATAGCAAAAACTACGACTTTATTCAGCATTGTCTTCTCTTCTGTGTCTGTTATGAGACCGTTCAAAACACTGCAGTTTATTGATATTCGGTTTCAAGATGTAACCAGATCTTTTTTAACCAGTTCACCAAATCGAACTGAATTGTTTGAAACGGTTGGCGTCTCCAATAAGCATTAATCCACAAATGATTTAAGCTGTTAACTTTTTTTAATGTAGCTGACACTGAGTTCAAACAAACCAATATCCCAAATTAATTCATTTACTCAAACAGTACACTGACTGAACTGATGTGAATGGAGAACTGAAGATGAACACCGAGCCGAGCCAGATAACGAACGAAACATTGACTCGTTCTCGAGTCAAGAACCGGGTGCATCGGTTTTCGGATCACCAGGATCGGTTTCATTTACTGTATGACTGACAAATATACTAAACATTTTAATGATTTGATAAAATAGTCCTTTTTTGTTTTCAGAAGTCAGTGACACTGACTTATAGACTGCAGTATGGTGGATGTGCCTCTATACATGTTTCATACATAATCTGCAATGTTTGTTTTCCATTTGAATTTGTTCATTTGTAAGTATACATTTCTCTCTCTCTCTCTCTCTCTCTCTATATATATATATATATATATATATATATATATATATATATATATATATATATATATATTATTGTCTGTAAGAATATACACAGAGTTTTTCTTTCAAGTGCACAGACCGAGACGACTGAAAGCGCATCATGTTTGCTTTCATTAATTTACAAAATCACGGTATTGTGAGTGCACACAAATAAACCTAGAGTCTTTACAGATTTTAAATATACATTACTCTTATTTGTATGACCAAAAATCAGGGATTATTTTATAAACAAGTCAAGTCCAGTATGCTTTATTGTCAAATTTCCATTTTTACAGTACATATACATACAAAGAAGTGAAATCGCATTTATGTCAGACCCTTTGTGCAGACAGATAGCACTAAAAGTCTAACAATAAATACAGATAAATTATAAAGGACACTGTGGCGAGTGGGGCGGGGCCGAGAGGCGTGGGAACGAGGAGTGAGGCCAGGTGTATCGAGTCCCACGTAGGAGATGGAAGGATATAAAACTGGAGCGACGACTGTGAAGGACGAGAGAGGACCAGGCCTGGGACATTATTTTATGTTTTGGCTTTTATTTGTGCGCTGTTTTGTTTATTTTTCAATTATTAAAGTATTTTGATTGTGCGCCGGTTCCCCCCTCCTTCTCCCCGCCTCCTTCTTCCCGATGATTAGGAAGTTTTTATCATTACAGCGGTGCCGAAGCCCAGGAGAAGGAGGGACGCGCTGCTGAAGATCCCTCGCCGCTGTGGTGAATCCGCGGTGCCCTCGAGCAGGCAAAGTATGTGCCGCCATGGACGCTCGAGGCGGTGGGCTGGAGCGAGTTGCCGGGGACGGGCGAGCTCGCTGCCGGCCGCCCACGATATGGAGGGGCGGCTGCCGTTATGTTTTGGCTTTTATTTGTGCGCGTCAGTCGCCGTGAGGGGCTGACGCGCTGTTTTGTTTACAGACACCTATACAAATATACAAATAGGTTGTGTAAAAAGACAGATAAGCAAAGCATCACAAGGCACATGTCAGATAGAGTGCAAACCAGTGAAGCAGACAAATAGTGCAGATATAATGATTGTAGTGCAAAGAGCTAATTGTGGTGCAAATGTCTACTGCTCAGCTTCCAAACTCCACACATTTTGTGCCAATATTGCACACCGCTGAAAGAACATAGCATCATCTTAAAAGGTAATGCTTTTTAAAAGGTTTCCTATAATTCCTTTTTTGTAAATTATATTGTATGGTTAATATTAATTGAACTGTGAGCAAACTAAAGTTTAACAAAAGGTAATTCGGCCCGCACAAGGGGGCCTTTTCTCCGCTCCGGCCCTCAACCTAAAATGAGTTTGAAGCCCTTTTTTGTAGATTATAATAGACAATATGATTGATACAGAGTGCACACATAAAAACACATTAGGGCAGCAGTTCTCAATTCCAGTCCTTGCGCCCCCCTGCTCTGCACACTTTGTATGTCTCTCTTTGTTAAAGGGGGGGTGAAATGCTCGTTTTCACTCAATCTCCTGTTAATCTTGAGTACCTATAGAGTAGTACTGCATCCTTCATAACTCCAAAAAGTCTTTAGTTTTATTATATTCATAAGAGAAAGATAGTCTGTACCGATTTTTCCCGGAAAAAACACGACTGACTGGAGGCGTGACGTGTGGGCGGAGCTAAAGAATCACGAGCGCGAATAGGCTTTTGCGTTGAGAGCGTTTGGAAGCTGTGACATTACCTAGAGGAAAAAAAAAACATTATCCAAAACAAACCATGGCTAACAGTCAGATTCAGCCGTTTATTTATGATCCAGAATCAGATCCTGAGGCTGAAACTGAACGAGAGCAGCAGCAGCAACGACTCGCTCCGAGGGGGGCTCGAACCCGGGTCTCCTGCATGGGAGGGGATGCACTAACAAGGAGGCAGAGATATTTTAAGCAGTTTTACTCACCGCCTGTGGTTCCAACACACGATCGTGACCCTTTTTCGTTGGGATTGCATCATCCTTAAGAAATAAACGATACACAAATCCGTCGTCAAACTGGGCCTTGTTTGTAAAACAAGCATCTTCGAAATGCAGGGAACAAACAAAAACACTTGCACAACTCCTTTGATGCTCTGTAAAAAATAAACTCCATCCACTGGTCCGTTAATGCTGTTTTTTTTGGTAATATGTGCAGGGTTGTCTTGCCCTGGCAACCAAAAACACCCTTCTTTTGTGACTTTTCGCGACGCTCTTGCTCTGATCAGTGAAATGTCTGTGCTCAGCCTCGCTATATGGGAGCACGCTCTTCCGGCAGAAGTGCCCGAGGACCCATATAAGGAAATTCCGCTCCATCTAACGTCACACAGAGCCATACTCGAAAAAAACTTTCAGAAACTTGTGACAAACCGGAAGGAGTATTTTTGGGAACAAAAATACTCCTTCAAACGTACAACTTAATTTTTGAAACTTTGTTCATGTTTAGCATGGGAATCCTACTCTTTAACAGTGTAAAAAACTCAGTATGCTTGAAATAGCATTTCACCCCCCCTTTAACACACCTTATTCGGATAATCAGCTCGTTAGAAGTGAGCTCTGTGCATGCACTGTGTTCCAACTGACATGGTCTCTACGCAGTATTCATTACACCGTACTCCCTGAGCAGAGGAAATCTATTGATGTTTACTTCACTTTGGAACATTCATTCATGGATTGGCACTATGCAATGTCTGCACAGAATGACAAGCGTGACATCATATACCTTGGTAAATAAATAAAATTTAAATTCATATCTCGCACACTTCAATGCACTTTGAATGGAACATATGTGTTCGATTCGAACTGGAATCATGGCGAAATATCCTGTGATATCCACTTTGCAGGGCACTTAAGTTTGAATAGAACAAACCTCTGGAGCGATAAGAGAAACATACACAATTGTGCAGAGCAGGGGGAAGTGAGGGCTGGAATTGAAAACTGCTCCATTAGGGAAATGCTGTGATGATGGAAGACTGGTATACAACTTGAGGTATTTGCTACCGATGTTATGCCTGATACCGAGGCTTTGACGTGTTTGTCGATAACGTCAGGTACTTCCAGCCGGAGCTCCGTATCCAGACTTTTATTGTCTTAGTGAAGTGTGAGATTTGTTTAAATGCAGTGCTTCAAGAAAGGGTTCACTTTTGGCAGAATTGATATTGTTTTTGAACTTTCACTTTCCTCTGTCCAGTCCATTTGAATAACTATTACCAATTTTTATAAATTTTGATTGCCCTCTGTTCAACAAAAACACTCTCCAGTTATATAGTAATCTTAAACATGAATCAATACTGAGCTTGAAAATTTAAAGGATATGTTTGTTTGTTTGTTTAATGTGATTTTATGTGTGTCACATAACCTGACCAGACCTGACAAGAATGAGAAGTGGACAAGGAGTTCGCATCAAAGATAAGAACTGCAAGGTACTGCTGACAGCAGAAGACCAAGAGAGAAGGTGGGTTTGAACACTTCCAGGACATGCTCAACCAACCAATGCCAGCAGAGCTTTTCGCTTCAACCCACCTGTTCCTGACAAGCACCTGGCCGTGGATGCCATCACAACAACAGAGACGGCAACAGTGATCTGTCTGGTAAAGAATGACAAAGTGTCTGGATTAGACATAATATTAGCAGAAATTCTAAAACGTGGTGGCCACCCCATCATCGAAAAACTGACGACTCTCCTAAATACATGATGTCCAACAGCTCAAGTCCCAGAGGATTGACAAAGGAAAGTAATCATCAAACTTTCAAAGAAAGGAAATCTCGCTGAATGCAACAACTGGAAAGGGATCACGCTCCTATTCGTTCCTGGAAGGGTATTCTGCATCGTTCTTCTACGTTACCTAAGAGAAGCAGTTGACAAGAAGCTTTGAGAAGAGCAAGCTGGATCCCGTTGTGGTCGATCCTGCAATGACCAAATCTTTACTCTATGGAACATCATCGAACATCGAGTTTGGAATTCCATGGCAAGTATCTGATCGGCAGACGGACCTTGCTTTTTCTGATGACATCAACCTACTTGGAACATCAAGGAAGAACATACAAGAAATGACAAAACAACTCAAAAAAAAAAAAAAGATGGCGCCTCTGTGTTTGGCTGGCCGTCTTCCTTTGCTCTGTATGTTATTGTGTTTGGTAATTTTGGCACATTTTGCACACAATGTGTCACCACTGTTAGTATACGATCGCCAGACTCTTCTGAATATAAGGGATTATGTGGTAAAATCTACAACTCGTGGCTCTAGTGGACAGCCTAAGATGCCGCCACCATTACTGTCATCCATACCTTTGCACCTGTGGCATGTGCCCTGCTAGTTACCGGCCATCAACCACTACAGAAAGCGCAGCAGACGGCGTGGGCGAAGAGGCGGTAAACTTGTCAGATTAAGAAGAGCATACCTGACTCTGACTTCGGCATCTGATCCTAGCGGTCGAGCAGCGCTCTCTCGGGAGTACGGTGGTTGCGCTGTGAAGTGCTCCTCAGAATACTGCTACCGGTGGCTTCGACCCATCGTTCCTGATGTTGAGTATACACATGCTAGCCGACAGCCCGTAAGGATCTGCAGACGGCATTCTGTAAAGGAGAATCTTCGCCCGCTTGCACGTAACGTTAACTCCCAGCAGTCTGGCCTCAACACATTACGTGTTGCTTTGATCAACACTAGATCACTAACTAATAAAACTTTCATTTTGAAAGATTTTTTTATGTCTCACTCTTTGGATTTTCTTTTGTTGACGGAAACCTGGGTTAAACCAGGTGACAACAGTGCCTTTACAGAGCTCCTCCCACCTCGGTGCTGTTTTTTCAGCTCCCCGCGAGTGTCGGGGCGGGGAGGAGGCGTGGCTACTGTTTTTAAAGACAATTTTAAATGTCGACTTTTATCTATAAATGATTATTTTTCTTTTGAGATACAGCTATTTTTAATTGAGTGTACACACCCTGTTTTGTGTGCTGTTGTTTATCGTCCACCTAAATACAACAAGAATTTTATTCAAGAGTTTTATGAATTTTTAGCTGATGTTGTCCCAAAGTATGACCAACTTTTTATTTGTGGTGATTTTAATATCCATGTTTGTTGTCCATCTGATCAGTTGGCCACTGATTTTAAACGTATTTTGTCATCTTTCCATTTACATCAATTGGTGGATCAACCCACACATCTTATTGGACACACTTTGGACCTTATTATTTCTCATGGGCTCTCTATCTCCCTTACTGAAATATCTGAGACTGCTATCTCAGATCATTTCCCCATTATTGTTGAATTCCCAGTCCCGTCCTCAATAGCTAGCAGGTTTATTGCTTCGCCATGTTATCGTCGAATTCTCACTTCCTCAACAGCTGAAGAATTTTCTGCTGCTTTTATGGACTCTGAGCTTTATACCGTTAGTGAATCTGTCTCTTCTATATGCTCTGATGGCCTGCTTTCATCTTTTAATTCCACCTGTTCTAAAATTGTATACGTTATTGCTCCTTACAAACACAGATCTCCTAAATTAAGAGCAGATCCGTGGATTAACGATGCCACCCGAACCCTTAGGCAGCGTTGTAGACAGGCAGAAAGGAGATGGAAGAAAAACAAATTACATGTGTCTTTGGAAATATTAAGGGGCTGTCTTTTTGATTATCAAAGGGCTGTAAAGGAGGCAAAATCTAAATATTTGTCAAATATCATCACTAACAGTGGGCATTGTCCAAGGGTGATGTTTAATACAATTAATTATGTTGTAAACCCACATACTTGTTCTCCGACGGATGCCTCAGTCTCCACTTGTGAGAATTTTCTTCACTTTTTTATTAATAAAGTGGAGTCTGTCAGACAACTCACAACTAATAGTTCTGAAACTGATTCAGTTGCCACTGCAGCACATTCTGCTGTGTTTGAACAGTTTGAACCAGTCTCACTATCATTTTTTAATGAAGTAGTGCTAAAGATGAAAATTACAAATTGCCCCTTGGACTTTGTTCCAACTAAATTGTTAAAAGACGTTATTACCACAGTTGGGCCTTTCCTGTTGGTTTTTATTAATAAATGTCTTAGCTCAGGATCAGTCCCTGCTGTGTTCAAACACGCTGTGGTTAGGCCTTTTCTTAAAAAACCAAACCTGGATCCTTCAGTTTTGTCTAATTTCAGACCAGTTTCTCACCTGCCTTTTCTCTCAAAAGTGTTAGAAAAAGTTGTTTTTATACAATTACAATCTTTTTTAGAAAATAACTCTTTGTTTGAGAAATTTCAATCAGGATTTAGATCGCGACATAGTACTGAGTCTGCACTGTTAAAGGTGCACAATGATATTGCCCGGTTTGTTGATGTCAAGAGCCCTGTTATTTTAGTGCTCCTCGATCTCACGGCTGCCTTTGATACAGTGGACCATGCAATCCTTCTGTCTCGCCTCAACCACTATGTTGGCATTAAGGGTACTGCGTTTCAGTGGTTCTCATCATATTTGACCGACAGAACCTTTTCTGTAGTAATTGAGAACTCATCCTCCTCTACTACATCTCTCTCCTGTGGGGTGCCACAAGGATCTATTCTCGGACCGGTTTTATTTTCGCTCTACATGCTGCCTCTTGGGTCCATCATAGCCAGGCATAACATAGCTTATCACTGCTATGCTGATGATTTGCAAATGTATTTGCCTATGAGTCCAGCAAACACTGATTCATTAGAGTCGCTAATTGATTGCATTGATGACATTAAATTATGGTTAGAGCAAAATTTCCTCAATTTGAATGAAGATAAAACTGAATATATTTTATTTGGTGAATCTGCAACCTCTGACCCTAATATGCTAATTTCGAAGTTTAAACCGACTATCAGAAATCTTGGTGTCACTTTTGATAGTAGCCTGAAATTCGATAAACAAATTGACAGTGTGGTGAAAGCTAGTTTTTTTCAGCTACGTCTATTGGCCAAGGTCAAACCATTTTTACATTTTTCGGACCTTGAGAAAGCTATTCACGCTTTTATTAGTTCAAGACTAGATTACTGTAATGCGCTTTATGTTGGAGTCTCACAGTCATCACTCAGGCGCCTTCAGCTGGTTCAAAATGCAGCAGCCCGTCTTCTAACTAACACACGTAAACGTGAGCATATTACTCCAATTCTTTCTTCGTTCCACTGGCTTCCAGTTTCTTTTAGAGTTGATTTTAAGATTTTATTGTTTGTTTTTAAAGCTCTCAATGGCCTCGCACCACCGTACATAACTGAGATGTTAACTTTGCGTCAATCAAACAGGGCTCTTAGATCAACAAATCAACTTTTGCTGGAAGTCCCAAGGAAAAAGGTACAGACTCTGGGGTGACCGGGCTTTTTCTGTAGCTGGGCCAAGCCTCTGGAACAAGCTACCTGCTGATTCAGCTAGTCCAAAATGCAGCAGCAAGAGTTCTTACTAGAACCAGGAAGTATGACCATATTAGCCCGGTCCTGTCCACACTGCACTGGCTCCCTATCAAACATCGTATAGATTTTAAAATATTGCTTATTACTTATAAAGCCCTGAATGGTTTAGCACCTCAGTATTTGAATGAGCTCCTTTTACATTATACTCCTCTACGTCCGCTACGTTCTCAAAACTCAGGCAATTTGATAATGCCTAGAATATCAAAATCAACTGCGGGCGGCAGATCCTTTTCCTATTTGGCGCCTAAACTCTGGAATAACCTACCTAACATTGTTCGGGAGGCAGACACACTCTTGCAGTTTAAATCTAGATTAAAGACCCATCTCTTTAACCTGGCATACACATAACATACTAATATGCTTTTAATATCCAAATCCGTTAAAGGATTTTTAGGCTGCATTAATTAGGTAAACCGGAACCGGAAACACTTCCCATAACACCGTACTTTCTACATCATTAGAAGAATGGCATCTACGCTAATATTTGTCTGTTTCTCTCTTGTTCCGAGGTCACCGTGGCCACGAGATCCAGTCTGTGTCCAGATCAGAGGGTCACTGCAGTCACCCGGATCCAGTACGTATCCAGACCAGATGGTGGATCAGCACCTAGAAAGGACCTCTACTGCCCTGAAAGACAGCGGAGACCAGGACAACTAGAGCCCCAGATACAGATCCCCTGTAAAGACCTTGTCTCAGAGGACCACCAGGACAAGACCACAGGAAACGGATGATTCTTCTGCACAATATGACTTTGCTGCAGCCTGGAATTGAACTACTGGTTTCGTCTGGTCAGAGGAGAACTGACCCCCCAACTGAGCCTGGTTTCTCCCAAGGTTTTTTTTCTCCATTCTGTCAACGATGGAGTTTCGGTTCCTTGCCACTGTCGCCTCTGGCTTGCTTAGTTGGGGTCACTTCATCTACAGCGATATCATTGACTTGATTGCAAATAAAAACAGACACTATTTCAAGATGACAGAGATGACATAACTGAATTCAATGATGAACTGCCTTTAACTATCATTTTGCATTATTGAGACACTGTTTTCCAAATGAATGTTGTTCAGTGCTTTGACGCAATGTATTTTGTTTAAAGCACTATATA
Organism: Carassius auratus; assembly: GCF_003368295.1. NCBI lineage: Eukaryota > Metazoa > Chordata > Actinopteri > Cypriniformes > Cyprinidae > Carassius > Carassius auratus. Next base: position 334,795 of record NW_020527635.1, on the reverse strand, counting down.
AATAAAGGTGATTGATTGATTTACGTACAATCACGGACTTGGGCCTCTTTAAGGCTAAGCTCAAGACTCATTTATTTAGACTGGCTTTTAATTTATAGCAGTTGTTGTGGCATTTTGTGTTTTCTTTGTGGCATTATTGTTTTTATTGTCTTTATTTTTATGTTAGATTTGCTGGAAAGCACTTTGGTTCACTTTGAGTGTTGTAAAGGGCTGTATAAATAAAGGTTGATTGATTGAACTCTAACAAGAGGCAGCAAAGATAGGTCTTTGCTTAAGTACAACTAAAACTAAGGTTATGCAAATTGGATATCCCACCAACACTACCAAATATGCCCTTTTGAATATTAGACAACAACAAATTGTGTTGTGGACAAGTTCCTCTATTTGGCCAGTTTTTTTTTTTTTTAATGAGTGATGGAGATGCTGAGCATGACTTCACATGCTGGATTGGCAAAGCATCAGCAGACTAAAGACTCAAGCCCATTTGGACAGCCACAACAATTTCAATCAAGACCAAGGTACCTTTATTTAGCAGTATCATCACACCAACAGCAATCTATGCGGCAGAAACATGGAAGATGTCTGCGATAATTGCCTGGACGCTTAATGTCTTCCAGCAGCGATGTATGTGAAAAATTCTCGGTGTGTCATATTGAGACTATATCAGCAATGATGAGATTTATCATCGAACTGACACTCTCCCACTCCAAGAAGTCTCCCACTCCAAACACAGACTAAGATTTGTTGGTCACATCATTCAATGACTAACTTCTAGACATGCAAAAACTGCACTCATAAGGAAACCACCCCATGTTAAAAGAAAACAAGTTCCACCATGAACAACTTGGTGTCTTACCTTTATTAAAGGTCTGAAAGCAATCAATGTTTAATAGGATGAAACTGAAAACATCAGTTTTATTAGTATATACAAAATGTCAAATGAAATGCATGAATAAAACTATACTATTGTAAATTATAAATAAAATGAAACTAGTTAATTTATAATAAAAAATATAATAAAGCTTGATATAATAAAGGTGGATATGTGTTAGAAAATACATTGCAGATCCCAGCTCAAATGAATCTTCATCCTGAACATTGGTCAATGAAAACATGACTCTCCATGCAAATAACTCCTTTCTTTGATTTTTCAGTACTGACAGGGGTCATTAGCCTAACAAATGCATGAGCATGCAAACATGTGTGTTTGTCATAGTTACGACTGCAGTAGAAACTCCACTGGTTAATAAAACATCATCTGATCTGCTAAACAGCATTACATAAACCCAGAGCTCATTTGTCACTGTCTGGTTTACATACTATGATTGACCTACATAAATAAAGAGGAGAATTCAGCAAGGAAAACTCCAGTCAGCAGTTACTCATCCTCTGGACAAAGAAGCATTATACAAAATCAGAAAAGAAAAAACAATTCAGAAAAATCAGAATGAGCTTAATTGCCAGGTATGCTTACATATACAAATAATTTGTTTTTGTGACAGAAGCTCCGCAGTGCAACAGAAAGATGCGACAGAACAAAAAACACATAATAAAAAAATATAAATACAAATTAGAAGGTAAGGAATGATAATATACAAATGACAACTGGATGTGGGGAGTCCAGAGTGATTTTGCCAGCCCTTTTACTCACTCTGGATAAGTACAGTTCTTGAATAGAAGGGAGGGTTGTACCGATAATTCTTTCAGCAGTCCGGACTACCATCTGTAGTCTTCTGAGGTCAGATTTAGAAGCTGAGCTGAACCAGACAGTTACTGAAGTGCAGAGGATGGATTCAATGATGGTGGAGTAGAACTGTTTCAGCAGCTCCTGTGGCAGGTTAAACTTCTGCAGCTGGCGAATGAAGTACAACCTTTGCTGGGCCTTTTTCACAATGGATTTTCACAATGTGATTGTCCCACTTCAGGTCCTGAGAGATGGTGGTTCCCAGGAATCTGAATGACTCCACTGCAGTCACAGTGCTGTGATGGGGATGATGGTAGTTTCATAGCATTTGAAGAATGAAGGGACTTCACACAGCTCCAGCGATCTGTTGAAGATCTGTGTGAAGATGGGGCCCAGCTGGTCAGCACATGATTGCAGACAGGCTAGTGTAACAGTCTGGGACTGGTGCTTTTTTCCTTTTCTGCTTCCGGGAGACCTGGCGCACCGCATCTTCGCTGATCTGAATTGCAGGTGTGGGGGAGATGGGGATGTAGGTGGTGTGAATGGTGAGAGCGATTGTTTGGAGAGGTGTTCAGGACGGGTTGCAAGTGGTGTGAATGATGTAAATGGTTGTTTGGAGAGGCCTTCAGGGTGGGTTGCAGGAGTAGTGAATGGTATGAATGGTTGTGTGGAGAGGCGTTTAGGGTGGGTTGCAGGAGTAGTGAATGGTGTGAATGGTTGTGTGGAGAGGCGTTCAGGGCAGGTGATGGGTGTTCTTCTTTCAAACCTGCAGTAAAACTCCTTCAGATCGTCTGCCAGTTGTTGATTCTCCACAGTGCTGGGGGATGGGATGGTGTCTTGTAGTTGGTGATCTCTTTCAGACTTTTCCACACTGATGCTGAGTCGTTGGAAGTGAACGGAGTCATTATTTTTCCAGAATAATTCCTCTTACAACTTTGATCTCCCTTTCCAGTGTGTATTTAACCTGTTTATACAAGATATTGTCTCCCTTCCTTTAAGCATCTTCTTTGGCTTGACGGAGCTGTCTGAGTTTTGCAGTGAACCACGGTCTGTCATTGTTGTAAGTTAGATGAGTCCTGGTAGGAATACACATATCCTCACAGAAACTGATATATGATGTTATAGTCTCTGTGAGTTCGTCCAGATCGGTGGCAACAGCTTCAAAAACACTCCAATCAGTGAGGTCAAAACAAGTTTGACTGGAGTGAGATGAAACTAGATCAAAGCACAAAGCAAGCTGTTGCTAGCTAGCTGCTAATTTTATTAAATTTTACATGGTAAACACTATTATACTTTTTAATGCTACGTTTTTAATGCTACTTTTTAATTGATATGATTACAGGTCCTTCTCAAAAAATTAGCATATTGTGATAAAGTTCATTATTTTCCATAATGTAATGTTAAAAATTAAACTTTCATATATTTTAGATTCATTGCACACCAACTGAAATATTTCAGGTCTTTTATTGTTTTAATACTGATGATTTTGGCATACAGCTCATGAAAACCCAAAATGCCTGTCTCAAAAAATTAGCATATTTTTTCCGACCAATAAAAGAAAAGTGTTTTTAATACAAACAAAGTCAACCTTCAAATAATTATGTTCAGTTATGCACTCAATACTTGGTCGGGAATCCTTTTGCAGAAATGACTGCTTCAATGCGGCGTGGCATGGAGGCAATCAGCCTGTGGCACTGCTGAGGTGTTATGGAGGCCCAGGATGCTTCGATAGTGGCCTTAAGCTCATCCAGAGTGTTGGGTCTTGTGTCTCTCAACTTTCTCTTCACAATATCCCACAGATTCTCTATGGGGTTCAGGTCAGGAGAGTTGTCAGGCCAATTGAGCACAGTAATACCACGGTCAGTAAACCATTTACCAGTGGTTTTGGCAGTGTGAGCAGGTGCCAGGTCGTGCTGAAAAATGAAATCTTCATCTCCATAAAGCTTTTCAGCAGATGGAAGCATGAAGTGCTCCAAAATCTCCTGATAGCTAGCTGCATTGACCCTGCCCTTGATAAAACACAGTGGACCAACACCAGCAGCTGACATGGCACCCCAGACCATCACTGGCTGTGGGTACTTGACACTGGACTTCAGGCATTTTGTCATTTCCTTCTCCCCAGTCTTCCTCCAGACTCTGGCACCTTGATTTCCGAATGATGCAAAATTTGTCCAAAAGTCCAATGCTGCTTCTCTGTAGCCCAGGTCAGGCGCTTCTGCCGCTGTTTCTGGTTCAAAAGTGGCTTGACCTGGGGAATGCGGCACCTGTAGCCCATTTCCTGCACACGCCTGTGCACGGTGTCTCTGGATGTTTCTACTCCAGACTCAGTCCACTGCTTCCGCAGGTCCCCCAAGGTCTGGAATCGGTCCTTCTCCACAATCTTCCTCAGGGTCCGGACACCTCTTCTCGTTGTGCAGCATTTTTTGCCACACTTTTTCCTTCCCACAGTCTTCAAGGTGCCTTGATACAGCACTCTGGGAACAGCCTATTCGTTCAGAAATTTCTTTCTGTGTCTTACCCTCTTGCTTGAGGGTGTCAGTGATGGCCTTCTGGTCAGCAGTCTTACCCATTATTGTGGTTTTGAGTAATGAACCAGGCTGGGAGTTTTTAAAAGCCTCAGGAATCTTTTGCATGTGTTTAGAGTTAATTAGTTGATTCAGATGATTAGGTTAATAGCTTGTTTAGAGAACCCTTTCATAATATGCTAATTTTTTTAGACAGGCATTTTGGGTTTTCATGAGCTGTATGCCAAAATCATCAGTTTTAAAACAATAAAAGACCTGAAATATTTCAGTTGGTGTGCAATGAATCTAAAATATATGAAAGTTTAATTTTTATCATTAAATTATGGAAAATAATGAACTTTATCACAATATGCTAATTCTTTGAGAAGGACCTGTATACTAAAATAATTATCAGGTATATCAAAATGATTTTATCTTTTGTTATGGAAATTTGTAATTTTGTTATTTGATTGCATTGATTGCATTAGTCTCATTTAAGTATCTTTTGTAACATATTGATCAAGGCAATATATATAGTCCAAAAGGACATTGAGTTATTTTATGTAACTTGTGCACGTAACTGCTTTAGGTTGAAAAACAACATTTAAGGGGAAACTGTGTACCAGGGATGAGCAGTTTTTGAGAGTAACCAGACATCTACCATGTAATATGGATGAGATGTGCATGTGTTATGGGGTGATGAGCACTGGGCAACATGATTGACTCAAAGGTCCTAGTCTGTCCTTCAATGTATATTTTTACATACTCTAAAAAGTGGGCTGTGAGTCTGTATATCTCTTTACAAACTTGACGACAAGTGACGGGATTCCACTGCTGATCGTCCGGGACCTGACGATGTTAGTTGGCTGATCACCCTAGACCCACAAAGGGTTTAGCCCTAAACCCCAAAGGGCTTCAGGGAAGAGGGGACTGACATCTAAGGGCTAGTGGACCTTCACTGCTGGATTCTCAATGAATTAGATTAGCTATAAACGGTGAAAATGATTTTGAAATTCCATTCATATTGAAAAAATGACAAAATTGGGTTTCTAATTTGGTAAACTGGGGTTTGATATTCCTAGACCTTATTTTGCAAGTCCAAGCAACCTCACAGGTCACCTGAACAGCTTTTTCACAGGTACGTGTAGCTAAATGGTTTTGCAGATACACATGAAACAAGTTTTCACAGGTATGCGTACCTTTTGTCTGTAAGTGAAACAGGATAGTTTCACAGGTACGTGAGACTGATTTTTCGCGGGTACAGGAAACGGGCCTGAAGGTAAGCAGGACGGGGGTGATAAGACTATGTGTGAGTAAGTGCGAAGCCACACGGTGGTGACGACCAAGTGTGAGGTAAAGAAGACGCGTTCCAGGTAAAGTCGAGGATTGCAGGATGGGGTCTGGAAATGTAAAATCTAAGCTCGATCGTGATGATTTGGACAGTCCAATTTACAATGACATGAAAAAGAAATATGGGAAATAATTATGGATGTCATACCCTGGGTTGAGAATTATGGTTTTCAAAAAAAAAAGGTACCTTTAGCATATCATATTTAGCATTAGCAATTTTAGCCCATAACAAAATAAAAGAAAGCTTGGAAAATTGTGAAAAATTAAGAGAAAGCAGAAAAACTGACAAGTTTCAGAAACATAGGCATTTTTATTTAACTTTTTAAAGCACAGGCTTGAAGCAGCAAAATGCGGAGAAATAAATTGTAATGCCATTCAGGAAAGAACCCAAAAAATGATAGTTCTTTAGAAAATATTGACAAAAGAACAGATCATACTGTTCAGAATTATTTTCTTTATTTCCTTAGACAATTGCAGTGTGCCAATGTGGACTTTGATCTGGACTCCTGACTTCACCCACATCGACAAATGATTCAACCACCAAAGCTACCTCCACCCTACAGAGCAACTGCACCACAGTCCTTGTCGCCTGACAAAAGACAAGCACAATTTTGACAGCATCATCTTCATCCAAACCATCTGCTCTGCCACCAGCAATGTCATCGGAATGAGGGAAATACTCCAATACTCGAGTCAGCACCAGATCTAAAGCTCATGAGAGAGTGACACTGCAGCCGGACAGCCTAAACGAGAAGAAACTGGAGGAAAAAGGAAAGCAAGTCAGTGCTTTCCCCATGATTCAAGTGGCTGGGCTGAATAAAACGGTGATGGTCTCTCGACCATGGAACAAGAAAGACTTGAAAGAGGAACAACAAAGCATATCATCAAGCAGTGGAAACACTGTGTCAATGAAGTGAAAACCACCAAAATCATGCAGAAGAGCAGAGGACAAAGACGGTCTCAGATTGATCCAGATATTTGCCTTTAATGGTGGAGAGGGGACATTGTAAAATTTCACTGTCCACATTTGATCAACCAAACGGTGGCTGGACCAGAGAAAGCTGAGGCCGACTGACAACAGAGACTCACAGCACAAGCTGGAAAAGGAGAGGGGACGCAGCACAAATACATAAGTCTGAAACAAGCATTTTCTCTAAAGCTCAATGCAATGAAGAAAGCTTGCTCATTTCCGCTCTTAGCAATTAAGGAAAATGCTTGCTTTAATACATGATCACATTGGAACATACGAAAATGATAAATCTTCGACAATAACATAAGCACATATAGTCATCTGAATAAATTATCTTCTAAACAAATGCCACAGATTAGATTGTCAAGGATCTGCAAGAAATGGGACCCAAATGCAGAATGAGCAGACAAGGGTATTTTATTAACAAAACAGACTGGAACACCTGTGGGAATTTGCAGTGAAAGAGTTCAAACAAATGGGCAGGGCAGACAACAATAAGGGCAGGAGGGATGACCACGGGCCCAAGCACAGAGTAGGCAGCTCCAGCGGAAGGGCCAGGTAGACACAGGAAACCCATAGCGTCAAGTGAAACTCAAATGTCACCAGTCTAGTTGCCAGGTAGAGACTAACGAGACCAGAGACTTGACACGTGAGAGAGGTGATATGCTTCCAGGCAGTGGGGTTCAGTGGCCAGGAAATCTGAATGTGGGCAAGACAGGACAATACACAAAAACAAAAGACTCAAAATGACATGGACATTTGAAAACAAAATTAGAACAAAGTAAAATAAAACCAAAAGCCATCTAAAAGATACGATCCGAGAGTATGAACATAAAAACAAAATCCAAAACTGGAATCACTTAAATAAGAATAGATGAAAATCTAAATCAAATGAGAAACGAGACTAGATTAGAATACACAAAAATAATTCTTTCCTTTCTTGTAAACTAGACAAAACTAAGCTGTCTGTGTCATTGCAGTCTGTTTCATTAATAAAATATATGAAAGACAAAAGTACAAAAAATATTTGATTCCAGCTTGTTAAATGTGAATATGTTCTAGTGTCTTCTCTCCTCTGTGACAGTCAACTGAATATCTTTGAGTTGTGGACAAAATGAGAGGATCATTTGAGGACCATTCCTGGGCATTTGGGGAAACACTGATCCACATTTTTCTGACATATTATAGACCAAACAACTAACCGATTAATTTAGAAAATATTCCACAGATTAATCGACTATGAAAATAATCCAAAATCCCTAATGTATTATGTATTGCATTGGAACCCCTGGATATAAGCCTCCCTCTCTATTCCTCTTTTAAAGAAAATGTTCTCTCTGTTTTGTCATTTAGTAAACTTTATAGATTTCAACCTTATTATTCTGGCGAAAGTGTCGGTCAAGATCTGAATGGCTTTAGGAGTGTGCGTCGTGGGATTGCTTGTGTTGTTGAAGCTTGAGGTTGCTGTTTGAATCATTTGGAACTGAAGACGGTTGGGCACGACTGTTCCGTGAATGGATCAGAAATAGGTAGGTGGGAAGAATGGATTATAATGAAGAGGAATACGGTGAATAGGAGGAAAAGAGGGGCCAGACGAGTGGTAAAAAAGATAAAGGGAATAAAAGAGTCAGAAATGAAACTAACAATACCTCAGGAAGTGAAAAAGAACAAGAGCCAGTCCAGAAAGAAATAAAAGAATATGTTATAAAAGTACAGTTTAATGAGAAGGATCAGAAAAACATGAAGAAAGTTAACCCTTTTACTTTAACAACAATTTTGTCTAAGAAGATAGGGGACATAGTATATGCAAAAGTCTTTAATGATGTAAATCTGATGGTGAGATGTGCTGATGCAAAGCAATTGGAGAAAGCATTAAAAATTAAAGAGATAGGAAAATGTAAAGTGGAAAATGTAGGGAGGGTAGGAGACCTGAGAAAAGTACTGCAGTGATCACGGGGATACCAACAAATGTTAGCATGGATGATTTAAAAAAGAAGATTAAGGGAGGAAATGTAATGAAAGTTCAAAGATTGAAGTCAAATAAAGGAGTACTAAGCGATAGTACTCAATATCGATCAGTGGCAATAGAATTTGAGGGAGAAAATATTCCAAAGAAGTTATTTTGGGATACATGAGCTATCCAGTGAGGATATATGTACTAAAGCCTTTGAGATGCTATAGAAGCCAGAGGTTTGGACACATTGCAAAAAACTGCAATAGACTGAAAAGATGTGCTAGGTGCGGTGGTGATCATGAGTATGGAAATTGTGGAACAGGGACCCCACCAAAGTGTTGTAGCTGTGGAGGAGATCACAATGTGGCTTATGGTGGATGTGAAATAATGCGAAAAGAGACAAAGATACAAATGATAAGAGTGGAAAGAAGGATATCTTATGCAGATGCAGTTAAAGTGATTAGAAAGAGAGAAAACAACACAAGTGAGACAGAAAATATGGGAATAATGAAACCTATACAACGGCCGGAAGATGGGTTGTATGTAAAAAAAGGAGATCTGGTAACATTCATAGCTGGAGTGATAAATAGTACAGCAGAATTGAAGTCTAAAAATGATCAAATTCAACTGGTGGTGAAAGCTGCAATTAATCATCTAGGATTAGTAGGAATGACATGGGAGGAAGTAAGGGAGAACCTTGCTATTCAGTCAAGTCAAGAAGTATCATGGGTTGGTTAATACTAATGGGTATCCTTTTACAATGGAATGCCAGAAGTTTAATGGCAAATGGCCAGGAGTTTAAGCATTTCATAAATGAATTAGAAGTAAAACCAGAAGTAATCTGTATTCAAGAAACATGGTTAAAACCACATCTAGAATTTGTTATTCATGGGTATATTGGATTAAGAAATGATAGGATTACAAGAGGGGGTGGAGGATGTGCTACGTTCATAAAGATTGGAACTCCATATAAGTTAAAGGATAAGGGAGTAGATCAGGAGTGTTTAGTGGTGGAGGTATGGGACAGAGTGGGAGGGTTAAGAATAATTAATTATTATAACCAATGTGGACGGCTAAATACAAGGGCAAGATAGGCAAAGAGTAATTTGGTGTGCAGATTTCAATGCTCATAGCTCATTGTTGGGCGGTGAACAGACAGATGAAAATGGAAAAATAATTGAAGAGTTGATGGATGAAAAGGACCTGGTTTGTCTGAATGATGAGAGAGGAACTAGGATTAACCTATTAACGGGAAAATAGAATCAGTACTGGATTTGACATTAGTGTCTAATACTTTATCTGGAGAAAGTTATTGGGAAGTTAGGTCAGCAACAATGGTGGGGAGTGATCATTATCCAGTTTTGTGCACAGTGGGTGGAAGTATCGAAGCTGGGATAGAGAAAAGGATTCCTAAGTATATTTTTGGAAACGCTAACTGGGAAGAATTTCAGAGGTTTTGTGATTAATTAGTTACTAGTATAGATATGTCTGGAAACATATCAGTGAATAAGCAATTTATATCAGCAAATAACAGGGCAGCGGAGGAAGTCATTCCAAAAACGAAAGGTAAAGGTACTCGAAGATTGGTGCCTTGGTGGAATGAGGAATGTCGACAGGCGGTGAGGTTAAGAAATAAAGCATTTAGACTGGTTAAAAGAACACACAATTATAAATATTTAATTGAATATAAGAAAGCTCAAGCAGTGGTTAGAAGAAGTATAAGACCGGCTAAGAGGTCAAGTTGGAGAAAGGTTTGTGATGAGATTGGTAGGTCTACACCTGTGGGTGAAGTGTGGGGTATGATAAAGAGGATGGGTGGAGTTAGGAGGCAATAGGATTATCCCGTGCTAACATTTGAGGAGAAAATAGCAAAATCTGATAATGAAAAAGTGTAGGTCTTGGTCAAATAACTGTGAATCAGAATTTTCAAATGCTAGACAAAAAAGAAGAGTCAGGAAAGGGTATTGATGAGCCATTCACAATGGCAGAGATGGTAAGAGCAATTAATAGAGCTAAGCAAACATCTCCAGGGAAAGATTGAATATGTTATGTGATGTTAAAACATCTAGGAGAAAGATTACTGTTAAAGTTGCTTGAGATGTATAATAAAGTTTGGAAGGAGGGAAAGTTACCAAGTGAATGGAAAGAAGCAGTAGTGATTCCGATCAGGAAGCCTGGAAAAGATTCTACTAGTCCCATAAATTATAGACCAATAGATGGGTCAGATAATGGAAAGAATGATAACGGAAAGATTGTCGTACGAACTGGAATCTAGAGGGGTCTTAAATAGCTGTCAGAGTGGGTTTAGGAAGGGACGAAGTACACTGGACTCTGTTTTAAGATTAGAGACTGAGATAAGAAAAGCTCAAGCAGATAAAGAGTGTAGTTCCTGTATTTTTGGATAAAGGGAAGGCTTATGATATGATGTGGAAGGAGGGTTTGCTAATCAAGCTAAGTAAGTTGGGGTAGAAGGGAAGGTGTTTAACTGAATCAAATATTTTTTGTGTGAAAGGAAAATTCAGGTAAAAATTGGGGTAGAGATGTCAAGTCAGTATACGATTGAAAATGGTACGCCTCAAGGTAGTGTTATAAGCCCATTGTTATTTATCATAATGATTAATGATGTATTTGTACAGGGACAAGAAGAAATTGGTAGATCTCTATTTTCTGATGATGGGGCAGTGTGGAAATGAATGTAGAGTATGTTATTAGGAAGGTGCAGAGTGAGATTGATAAGGTTGCAAAGTGGGGCTATGATTGGGGATTTAGATGTTCAAAAGATAAGACAAAAACAGTCTTTTTCACTAGGAAAAGAATCCAAGAAGACAAGAAGTTAAGGTTATATGGTAGAGCGATAGATCGGTTAAGCTCATGTACATTTTTGGGGGTGACATTAGACTCAAGATTAACATTCTCAGAGCACATTAGGAAAATGGAGGGAAATTGCAAGAAGGTAGTAAACGTGATGAGATGTTTAACAGGAGATGTTAAACGTGTTTGAAGTTAAGAAGGGTACATTTGATTGCAAACTATTGGGTTAGTCTGAAAGGGCATAATGACACCGATCCCACAAAAGAAATATTGAAGGAGTGCTGGGAGAATGGTCGAAATGTAAGGGAAAACTTTGGGAGGATTGGAAATAAAATAGCTACGATTTAGATATAATTAATGTGACATTAAGTCCTACGGTAGTTTTCCCAGCATTAGCTCCATGGAAGATGATATGGCTAGAGCTTGACTGGTTTGTTCTAGAGGAAAAAAGTAAAGCAAAGGAGGAAATTAATGTAGTGCGTGTATTTAAGAACCAAGTAGGAGAAGAATATGGTAACTTTGTATTCTTTGCACCATCTGTGTAAATCTGGATAGAGACAGAAGTTACAGGATTTGGAGTAGCAATATCAGGTCAACAAATTGGAATTAGTAGAAGAACATCGGATAAGTTAGGGGTTTACACTGTAGAAATGTTGGCAGTATTGGAAGCATTGCGGTGGCTGGAAAAGATGGGACAGGTAAAGGCGTTGATATGCTCAGACTCGTCTTCAGTTTTAGGAAGTTTAAGATCGTTTATATCAAAAAGTAGACCAGACATTCTGTATGAAGTACTTCAGTTAAGCACAAATTTAGTCAGTAAGGGCAGTCAGGTCAAGTTTATGTGGGTTCCAGCACATGTGGGGATCAGGGGAAATGAGATGGCAGATAAACTAGCAAAAAGGGCATTATTGAAAGATACTATAGAATTGTAAATTAGCCTTCGCAAAACAGAGGTTAAAAGCATAGTATGTTAGAACATAAATCAAATGTGGCAGGTAAGGTGGGATAGAGAGGAGAGGGGGAGACAGTTATATCATATTAGGGATAGTGTCAAAGGAAATAGGTTGTCAATTGGAAACCAAAGAGAAGAAATAGTGATAACAAGGTTAAGGTTGGGTCATTGTTTGTTAAATAAAACTCTTAAGTTGATGGGCAAGCATCAAACAGGATTGTGTGAAGAATGTCAAGTGGAGGAATCAGTAGAGCATGTACTAATAGAGTGTCAGAAATATCTAGAACAAAGAGGTAAAATGAGTATTGACTTGAGGGAGATAGGAGTACAGGAGCTCACTTTAAAAAGTTTAATGGGTGGTAATGGTAGGGCGCAGCTTAGAGTACTGATGACTTTTTTGAATGAGACAGGGCTATATAGTAGGATTTGAGATGGGTATATAGAAAGGAGGGAGGATATTTGATTGGATAAAGTAGGGTAAAGTAGAATTTGTATATAAAATAAGGTAAAGAATAATTTGTAGGAATTGTTTAAAGTAATGAAGTTATATTGGTGGTAATGTAGGAATGAAAATGTGTTTTTTAATTATATATATATATATATATATATATATATATATATATATATATATATATATATATATAATTGTGAAGGAGTGTAGGAGATTGTGAATTGTGAAGGAGTGTAGGAGATTGTGAAGTAGAGAGTAGATCTATTGTCAGATCCACATTCCGGAACAGAGGGGGCGGTAATGCTCCATTAAGCTGGATGCCAACCGCCGGAAAAAAAGAAAGAAGAAGAGCAGTGGAGAGAGAGACTAGGTGTTTCTTAATGTCAAGGAAGGATCCTCGGAAGCCAGTATTTCAAGGATGCTACGTCATTGACATCCGTCGAAGGACTGTTCCAATGTCGAGGATCCTCGGAACTTCAACCAAGGACTGAATCCTTCATTCGAAGAATATCCCATACACAGGAAATGATGCATATGTGTATCCTTCGCGCTCTCAAATCACCCACAATCCTATGCGCGCAGCTTTGCTATCTAACGTTAGTTCAAAAATTCTAAAATGTCGAACGTTAACGTAGTCGGAGCGTTAACGGTTTTTATTTACGTTACCAAACATTTGTTATAACTGTAGTAAATATAAGTAAAGTTTGACGTTTAAATGCCAGTACAAATTACTACCGTATTAATATTGTAAATTATGCAAATACAAATGGTAAACTGAACCGGACCTGTCATTTAACAATTGGTTGCGTCATCGCCATTTCTTTTATAAATAACTAGTTAAGTTGTCCATAGTAATTTAATGATACCATTCACAGCGTTATTCAAACTGACCTTTTCACCTGTTCCATTAAAGTGTTCTCCGTATGCTAAAGAGGACTCTCACCTAGCCTCTGAAGGAAGTGACTTGGAAGGATCAGTCCTACCAAGGAAATATCCTTGACATTGAGAAACACCTATGGACTGCTGACATGACCTGAGTACTGGAAGAAGTAACCCGGAAGTGCTATGCGTTAGAGTATATTGTTGTCAAAGTAAAAGTCACCATTGGTGTTTACGAAGAATATTTATTAAGTTATAATAAACTCGTCAGCAGTCCAGCCGACCCTTGGCCTCTTCCTTTCCTCACCTAACTCTCTATGAGGCAAATGCTTTCATAACTTATACCCATCTTATTCTTAAGCAGTTGTACCCATGCATATTTGCTAAAAACATCTATGCAAGTCAGTTAAATTTGATACCATTGTTTTCTTTCAAATAACCAGATCTGCTTGCAACTGTACAACATAAAAACCATATTCAAGTGGGCTGCTTTGATTCTTAAAAAAAACTCTCAGTAGCAGAAAAGGTCTTGTCGGTTTATATTTTCTTGTTGCTTTCCCCTGGTGAGTTGCTTGTTTTACTTTTTTCTGTAGCCTCCGATAGAGTCTAATATAGAGTCAAAGGATCCCATTTTAATAATCTAAACGCAAAGTGTAAACCGCACTGTGCTGGTGCACTCAGGGCATGTCCAAATCCACTTTAGCCATTTTAACGACCAGAATTTGACAAGCGCAAAGACAGAACAGGTCTCCGAGATGAAACAGAGCTGTACGTCTGCAAGCAAATAGTGTAATTCTGATACATGTGATGACTATCCATTATGACATTTAGGCATATACAGTATTGTTCAAAATAATAGCAGTACAATGTGACTAACCAGAATAATCAAGGTTTTTAGTATATTTTTTATTGCTACGTGGCAAACAAGTTACCAGTAGGTTCAGTAGATTGTCAGAAAACAAACAAGACCCAGCATTCATGATATGCACGCTCTTAAGGCTGTGCAATTGGGCAATTAGTTGAAAGGGGTGTGTTCAAAAAAATAGCAGTGTCTACCTTTGACTGTACAAACTCAAAACTATTTTGTACAAACATTTTTTTTTCTGGGATTTAGCAATCCTGTGAATCACTAAACTAATATTTAGTTGTATGACCACAGTTTTTTAAAACTGCTTGACATCTGTGTGGCATGGAGTCAACCAACTTGTGGCACCTCTCAGCTGTTATTCCACTCCATGATTCTTTAACAACATTCCACAATTCATTCACATTTCTTGGTTTTGCTTCAGAAACAGCATTTTTGATATCACCCCACAAGTTCTCAATTGGATTAAGGTCTGGAGATTGGGCTGGCCACTCCATAACATTAATTTTGTTGGTTTGGAACCAAGACTTTGCCCGTTTACTAGTGTGTTTTGGGTCATTGTCTTGTTGAAACAACCATTTCAAGGGCATGTCCTCTTCAGCATAGGGCAACATGACCTCTTCAAGTATTTTAACATATGCAAACTGATCCATGATCCCTGGTATGCGATAAATAGGCCCAACACCATAGTAGGAGAAACATGCCCATATCATGATGCTTGCACCTCCATGCTTCACTGTCTTCACTGTGTACTGTGGCTTGAATTCAGAGTTTGGGGGTCGTCTCACAAACTGCCTGTGGCCCTTGGACCCAAAAAGAACAATTTTACTCTCATCAGTCCACAAAATGTTCCTCCATTTCTCTTTAGGCCAGTTGATGTGTTCTTTGGCAAATTGTAACCTCTTCTGCACATGCCTTTTTTTTAACAGAGGGACTTTGCAGGGGATTCTTGAAAATAGATTAGCTTCACACAGACGTCTTCTAACTGTCACAGTACTTACAGGTAACTCCAGACTGTCTTTGATCATCCTGGAGGTGATCATTGGCTGAGCCTTTGCCATTCTGGTTATTCTTCTATCCATTTTGATGGTTGTCTTCCGTTTTCTTCCACGTCTCTCTGGTTTTGCTCTCCATTTTAAGGCATTGGAGATCATTTTAGCTGAACAGCCTATCATTTTTTGCACCTCTTTATAGGTTTTCCCCTCTCTAATCAACTTTTTAATCAAAGTACGCTGTTCTTCTGAACAATGTCTTGAACGACCCATTTTCCTCAGCTTTCAAATGCATGTTCAACAAGTGTTGGCTTCATCCTTAAATAGGGGCCACCTGATTCACACCTGTTTCTTCACAAAATTGATGATCTCAGTGATTGAATGCCACACTGCTATTTTTTTGAACACACCCCTTTCAACTAATTCAACTAATTGCCCAATTGCACAGCCTTAAGAGCGTGCATATCATGAATGCTGGGTCTCATTTGTTTTCTGAGAATCTACTGAACCTACTGGTAACTTGTTTGCCACGTAGCAATAAAAAAATATACGAAAAACCTTGATTATTCTGGTTAGTCACATTGTACTGCTATTATTTTGAACAATACTGTATATATACGAAAAATTATGCATTGCAATCCTTTAATTTTTAATATTTGGCATGTTTGTGTGCTGCTATGCGTCCCTGTGTTTAATAAGCAGCATGTGCGCACGTTGCAGACCCACCTATACTAACATGCTCTTTAAATAACAAAGAAAAAACATTGCACCAGACTTTAGACTAGGTTTGAGTTGGTCTATGGCGCAGTCTATTTTCAACTTCTTAAAATAGCATTGCGCCAGCAATGTGCCTAAATATACCTATTTTTTAAGACCAGCAAGCCCATGGGCGCACAAATGAGCACAAATGCATTTGCTAATTAGACGACGTGGTGCTGGACGGGAAATGCAAACAGCGCTGGAAACTTGCAAACACTTGCGCTGTGCCTTGCATCGAATTGTGCCGGGTGTATTATAGGGCCATAAATGTGTGTTTGTTATAGGGATGTGCACATGAACGCATGTAGCGTAAAGTTACAATTGTCTAATCTCGTTGGTGAGGTAAGAGACTTTATTGTGGGTTCTTTTGGGAAGGGGAAAATGATTTGAATATTTTTTTTTATTATTATTTGTCTTCAGGTGCGACTAAAGAGCGCTAGCTGCTGTTTTTGTATATGTTTTTCAGGGCTGGATCATGCGGATGCCACGTTTGTAAACTGCTATGCTACTAAGTGTTTTTTTTTTAAGAAAATATTATTCTGCCCAAGTGCTCTGTAGGAGATTTAGTAACGTTTTGTATTTTTCTTTCTTTTGTGTTTATACAAGTGAATGTTACCATTTATATAAATCTATCCACCTGTGATTATCTGAGCTGTGATTTTAAAGACCTAACAGAAGGGGAGAGTATATGTGTGCTTTGTTATTTTATTTATCACTTCTTGGTTTATCACTGTTTTAAGAATTATGCACTGATTTGCTGTGTGGTTTGTCCCTTTCTGTTAGAGTGGACTTAATCTAGACTCTTATCAATTGTGGGTGAATAACTGGTAAGCTGTAAATGGTATTTTAAAACTTGTTTAGCAAAAATGTTTTGCTTTTTGCCAAAATAATTTTGTATTATTTTTGTAAAGTCACGTCTCTGTCTTTAATCCCATCTGAACCAGCAGGGTCCTTCATATTATTGTAATTTCTCTTGGTTTCATTTTTCTTTTGGGTTTAACCAATAACCCAGGTTGCATAGTTGGGTCTTTTTTTTCTAATTTTAAATACTTTTAGCCAAAGGTTACATTTAAATATGAGTTTTCCCAAACAGGTTGTATTGCGGTTGCCCATGTCCCCGGTTAATCTGAGTCAGCTGGTGTACTCTTCTTCCAGCTGTCACCAGCGTTCTTAATGGCCTGCTCGCAGGTTTCATCCACAAGTTTCGTCCACAGGTCTGCCAGACCAGCCATGCATCACTGTCCGTCACTGCCCCTGGTGTGGATGCAGAGTCATCACATACAAAGTGAGTTAGATGACAAATTATTTTATTGAGTCATGTTGGTGGTGATTGTCGCTTGAAGTCTATTTCCACAGGGAGCACTGACGTCTGTATTTAATTATTATAGAATGTAGGTGGAGCCACATGAACCCCTCTCCAGCTGGAAATGCACCATTCAGGGTAAAACAATTTCACTTTTATGTTGTTGTATCTGTCAAATGCTTCGAACCACTTAAACATTTTGTCTATCTTTTGTCTATCTTTTATTTTGTCTAAACATTTTGAATATTTCTTTAAAACAGGCACGACTTTCCACTGAAAATTAAATTTAATGTTATAGTATTTAAAGATGGTCTTCTTCAGATATCGTCCATGTCACGCTATCAGTCTCTGTTTCCTGGGTGTCCCCTAGTGAGCGCACTTCTCCTTAGGCACTTCACCATAGGCACTTTAATTCCGCTTGTCTGGTCATGTCGTCACAGTAATTGCACTCCAATTAAATCGCACAGGTGTTGACTATCCTTAGTCATTAGTCTCCCTATATAGAGCTGTTTTTTCTCTGTCGTCTTTATGGAGTCCTTACCCTATGTGTCTCATGCTCTCGTTCCCCCAGACTTCCTCTACCTTCTCGTTCTTCCGAGTTCCCCGTTTCATCCGGTTCCCTTTTTGTTTGGTTTGTCTCTCAAGACAGTTTTATTTTGTATTTAACCTGTTTGTGCAATAAACCTTACCTGCTATTGGATCTTACCCTTTCCTTGTGTTTTTCCCTTAACCCAACCGTGACAGAAGGACTCCATCATGCCTAGATCCAGCGGTGTGAGATTTCGAATCTGTTCCCCAGCCACCATGGAGGAACGGAGGAGGAGATTCCGGAACTTAACCACCCTTCATCAAAAGGGAAGCGAGGTGGGTGGCCTGGCGCAATTGTTTTGGACTTTGGCAGTCGGGTTAGGTTACAATGATGCAGCACTTAAAGATTTGTTTAATAATTGCCTGGATGATCCTTTACCTCAATGGGAGATGAAGGGGTTAGAGATCCTGGACTTTTGGGGGTTTACCAAATACCTGCACCATCGTGCTCAGTGGGATGCAACAACCACACCAGAAGTTCCAGACAAGACTGCCACCTGCCCAGCGCCACCGCACAAGATGGCCGCCAGCCCAGCGCCACAGCACAAGATGGCCGCCAGCCCAGCGCCACAGCACAAGATGGCCGCCAGCCCAGCGCCACAGCACAAGATGGCCGCCAGCCCAGCGCCACAGCACAAGATGGCCGCCAGCCTAACACCACAGCACAGGATTGTCGCCAGCCCAGAGCCACAGCTTAAGATGGACGACTCAACGCCTGAGTCTCCAGACAAGGTGCCGCCGACTCGCCATCGTGGAGGACGGAGGAGGAGGAGACAGGCGTCGACCGTCCCTCAAGGCCTGGAGAAAGTCCCAGAGGCCGAGGCTGTTCCCGAGGCGGAGCCCGATGCAGTTCCCGAGGCGGAGCCCGATGCAGTTCCCGAGGCGGAGCCCGATGCAGTTCCCGAGGCGGAGCCCGATGCAGTTCCCGAGGCGGAGCCCGATGCAGTTCCCGAGGCGGTGCCCGAGGCGGTGCCCAATGCCGAGGTGGTGCCCAATGCCGAGGCGGTGCCCGATGCTGTTCCAGAGGCCGATACCGATGCTGTTCCCGAGGAGGTGCCCGAGGTGGTGCCCAATGCCGAGGCGGTGCCCGATGCAGTTCCCAAGGAGGTGCCCGATGCCGAGGCGGTGCCCGAGGCTGTTCCAGAGGCCGATGCGGTGCCCGATGCCGAGGCGGAGCCCGATGCTGTTCCCGAGGCCGATGCTGTGCCCGAGGCTGTTCCCGATGCCGATGCAGTTCCCGAGGCGGTGCCCGATGCCGAGGCGGTGCCCGATGCCGAGGCGGTGTCCGATGCCGAGGCGGAGCCCGATGCTGTTCCCGATGCCGATGCAGTTCCCGAGGCGGTGCCCGATGCCGAGGCGGTTGCCGATGCAGTTCCCGAGGCGGAGCCCGATGCGGTTCCCGAGGCGGAGCCCGAGGCGGTGCCCGATGCCGAGGCGGTGCCCGATGCCGAGGCGGTGCCCGATGCCGATGCAGTTTCCCGAGGTGGTGCCCGATGCCGAGGCGGTGCCCGATGCCGAGGCGGTGCCCGATGCCGAGGCGGTGCCCGATGCCGATGCGGTGCCCGATGCCGAGGCGGTGCCCGATGCCGAGGCGGTGCCCGATGCCGAGGCGGTGCCCGATGCCGAGGCGGAGCCCGATGCTGTTCCCGATGCCGATGCAGTTCCCGAGGCGGTGCCCGATGCCGAGGCGGTGCCCGATGCCGAGGCGGTGCCCGATGCCGAGGCCGATGCTGTTCCCGAGGCCGATGCTGTTCCCGAGGCCGATGCTGTTCCCGAGGCCGATGCTGTTCCCGAGGCGGTGCCCGATGCTGTTCCAGAGGCCGATGCTGTTCCCGATGCAGTTCCAGAGGCTGTTCCCGATGCCGATGCAGTTCCCGAGGCGGTGCCCGATGCCGAGGCGGTGCCCGATGCCGAGGCGGTGCCCGATGCCGAGGCGGTGCCCGATGCCGATGCGGTGCCCGATGCCGAGGCGGAGCCCGATGCCGATGCTGTTCCCGAGGCGGTGCCCGAGGCTGTTCCCGATGCCGATGCAGTTCCCGAGGCGGTGCCCGATGCCGAGGCGGTGCCCGATGCCGAGGCGGTGCCCGATGCTGTTCCAGAGGCCGATGCGGTGCCCGATGCCGAGGCGGTGCCCGATGTTGTTCCAGAGGCCGATGCGGTGCCCGATGCCGAGGCGGAGCCCGATGCTGTTCCAGAGGTCGAGGCCGATGCTGTTCCCGAGGCCGATGCTGTTCCCGAGGCCGATGCTGTTCGCGAGGCGGTGCCCGAGGCTGTTCCAGAGGCCGATGCCGAGGCGGTGCCCGATGCCGAGGCGGTGCCCGATGGCGAGGCGGTGCCCGATGGCGAGGCGGTGCCCGATGCCGAGGCGGTGCCCGATGCTGTTCCAGAGGCCGACGCGGTGCCCGATGCTGTTCCAGAGGCCGATGCGGTGCCCGATGCCGAGGCGGAGCCCGATGCTGTTCCCGAGGCCGATGCTGTTGCCGAGGCGGTGCCCGATGCGGATGCGGTGCCCGATGCCGAGGCGGAGCCCGATGCTGTTCCAGAGGCCGATGCCGATGCTGTTCCCGATGCAGTTCCCGAGGCGGTGCCCGAGGCTGTTCCCGATGCCGATGCAGTTCCCGAGGCGGTGCCCGATGCCGAGGCGGTGCCCGATGCTGTTCCAGAGGCCGATGCGGTGCCCGATGCCGAGGCGGTGCCCGATGCTGTTCCAGAGGCCGATGCGGTGCCCGATGCCGAGGCGGTGCCCGATGCTGTTCCAGAGGCCGATGCGGTGCCCGATGCCGAGGCGGAGCCCGATGCTGTTCCAGAGGCCGATGCTGTTCCCGAGGCGGTGCCCGAGGCGGTGCCCGAGGCTGTTCCAGAGGCCGATGCCGAGGCGGTGCCCGATGCCGAGGCGGTGCCCGATGCCGTTCCAGAGGCCGACGCGGTGCCCAATGCTGTTCCAGAGGCCGATGCGGTGCCCGATGCCGAGGCGGAGCCCGATGCTGTTCCCGAGGCCGATGCTGTTCCCGAGGCCGAGCCCGAGGCCGTTCCAGAGGCCGATGCCGAGGCGGTGCCCGATGCTGTTCCGGAGGCCGAGGCGGTGCCCAAGGCCGAGGCGGTGTCCGATGCTTCTCCGGAGGCCGAGGCGGGGCCCGAAGCCGAGGCGGTGTCCGTTGCGGTTCCGGAGACCGAGGCGGGGCCCGAAACCTTTCCCGATGCGGTGCCGGAGGCCGTTCCCGATGCAGTGCCCGAGACCACTTCGCCCTGGGGGACTCCGACGGTGACCATGAGGACGTGGTGGTCACCCGCTCCGCCCTGGGGGACTCCGGCGGTGACCAAGAGGACGTGGTGGTCATCCGCTCCGCCCTGGGGGACTCCGGCGGTGACCAAGAGGACATGGTGGTCATCCGCTCCGCCCTGGGGGACTCCGGCGGTGACCAAGAGGACGTGGTGGTCATCCGCTCCGCCCTGGGGGACTTCGGCCGCGACCACGTGGAGGTGGTGGCCTTCCGCTCCGCCCTGGGGGGGCTTCTGCTTTGACCACATGGGGGTGATGGCCCTCTGTTCCGCCCGGGTGGGCATCACCTAATGTCCTCCATTTACCAATGTTTTTGTTTTCATTTGTTTTTTGTTTTTTCTATTTTCCTCCGTTGGACCTGGCCCTCCGTCCCTCCCCTCTTTCCTTCCGCCGGTCCACCACCCTCCTGGACTCCTTGTTTTGTGTTACACCTTCCTGTCTCTACCTTTCCATCACGTCTGGTTGTTCCGTCTCTTTTCTTCCATTTTACCTGGTTGTCCTGTCTTTGTCTCTGTCTCTCCATTCCACCTGGTTGTTTGTCTCTGTTTTCTGACCCTCCGTCCCTCCCCCTAGTCCGCCTCCGCTTCACCTCCCTCCTACCTCTTTTTCTGTTGGGTTTTCCGGGGTTTCAGGTGGAGCATCTGGTAGCTACTCCGTAGGGGAGGGGGTAATGTCACGCTATCAGTCTCTGTTTCCTGGGTGTCCCCTAGTGAGCGCACTTCTCCTTAGGCACTTCACCATAGGCACTTTAATTCCGCTTGTCTGGTCATGTCGTCACAGTAATTGCACTCCAATTAAATCGCACAGGTGTTGACTATCCTTAGTCATTAGTCTCCCTATATAGAGCTGTCTTTCTCTGTCGTCTTTATGGAGTCCTTACCCTATGTGTCTCATGCTCTCGTTCCCCCAGACTTCCTCTACCTTCTCGTTCTTCCGAGTTCCCCGTTTCATCCGGTTCCCTTTTTGTTTGGTTTGTCTCTCAAGACAGTTTTATTTTGTATTTAACCTGTTTGTGCAATAAACCTTACCTGCTATTGGATCTTACCCTTTCCTTGTGTTTTTCCCTTAACCCAACCGTGACAGTCCATGCATGTTCAGGTAAGTCCGAGATGCGGTCGCTACAAAGTATATAAACGTAATCCTCAGCATGCTTGTTAACATGATCCCGAGCACTCTGTGGCGCAATCCTGGAGTGACACCATTCCATTCCCCTATGAATAGAGGATCATCGCTTCCATCTTTTAGATCACAGCAGACATAATCGTAAAATGAACACCAATCTTTTATGGTGAAAAAGAGATCAGGATCCTCGCTCGTGTCGTATGTGACCCTTTAATCATTGTCCACAGTGCTCAGTCTGACCTCCGTTGCTATTGTCAAAATCGCAACCGCAAACACGATTACCGGATCGAGGAAACACATACTTAACATTGTCCAAAGATTCGTGGAGGAAATTGGCCAGACACGGACCGTATTCTATCTTACTAGGTGCCAGCATAAGATTCCCCATAGCGACTCCAAACTCTTCTCAGTTTTAGGTGATGATCTCTCGGCCATTGTTACAGAATAATTTTCCAATTTTTTTCCAATACACAAAATCTCAGTTTGTTTACTGCGTCAAGGTATGGATAAATTAGCCTCAACAAATACCCTTTTTAAACACTTGTTACAACCGATTTGGTGCTACTATCATGCCTCCAGTGTTAGGGGGAAGGGTTGTAGGCATGGCTTGACGGAAGCACTCCTGAGCTCATTCTGACTTTGTCAGTGGCTCGTGAGGTTGATCCAACAGAAAAAGTTCTGCTGGGGATCTTTTTTCTTTTGTTTACCTTTTTCTACCGTCATTACAAAATGCTAACTTTCCTGATTTGGAGCTTTGAAAACAAATGCTATAAAACTCTGTAGGCTATTTTTATTTTATTTTCTAACTGCAAACAAACTCAGTAATTTTACAAACTTTACAAACAGTAATTTTACAAAACTTTTACTCTCACGAGTTGTTTAACGAATGTATATGGTACTTTTTTGTTTGTTTATTTTAGGTAGATAATCAGTACCTTTATTTTTTTTTATTTAATTTGTAACAAACTTTAATTACTTTTTATAGAGTTGTTAAAACAATTGAATACATACCTTGACCCCTTTTTTACTCTTTTCTGGGGCAAAAAAAGGTAATTACATTGTTTCTATTTTGTTTACTGTATGTTTTAACCTTTTTCTTGAAATGCAATGTGTATGTAAAAACCATAATATAAAAAAACTTCCCTTATACCATTTAATAATCATACCAACGTTTTCACATTTAAATGTTTAAAGCACATAGTTTTGAGCAGTTTTTAATGGTCCCACACATAAAAACACTTTTCCCTCTCCTGTAAATTCTAAAACATATTTTAGGGGGCAATAAACAAACGGACACATGGGTGGGGGCTGTACAGGACCAATCTGTTCAAACAGGTGTCTTTTTATGACCCTCATCATTCAAACTTTTTGCCACAAAGCATACCTTACTCTCTCTTATGTCACTGGGTAACACATTTGCATAATCCCCGCCTGCCTGCAAAATTTCAACAGAGTCTGACCTGTCCACAAACACTTCTGCTAGTTAGTGTGATTATATCATGTTGAGAAGAAGCTGTCATAACACAACATTTCTTTCATGAAATGGCCTATAAATACCTTGTTCGCTGCAATTGATGAGGTGGTAGGACTCAAAAGGACCTAATTTCACTGTTGCAGAAACCCAAGCACATCGGAAATCAAGCACTCTATCAAAATTCTACAGGAACAAAGTCCAAAAGGAAATAAGCGCTGCAAAAAAACACTACTATAAATCAAGGGTAGAAGGTACAATCAAAGGGAGTCCGAGGGCTTGGCACAGGAAAATCAAATCAATGTGCGGATCTGTGAAAAAGGTGGATCGAATTGAAGTCCCGGGAATTAACCCCCAAGATTTTGTAACAACTGCTAATGTGATTAACACAAAGTTGGTCAAGGTGTCTCAATCCCTCCCGCCTCTCAAGTATGCAGACCTACCGTCTTATCTTCCATCTCCACCATTGCCCACCATTCTAGAATGGGAAGTGTACAGAAAATTATCTTCCCTAAATTGTCACAAATCCCCTGGCCCTGACATGATTCCCCCAAGAATATTGAAGGAGTTTGCATGTGAAATCAGCAATCCTATTTGTGACATTATTAACAGCTCCCTTGAAGAAGGTGTAGTTCCCATACAATGGAAAGAGGCCATTGTCTTCCCATACCAAAATCTTCTCCTCCGAATATTGAGGAACTAAGACCGATCTCACTAACATCCCAATTGTCAAAAATTTGTGAAAAATTTATTGAGCAATGGATCGTGAATGATATCACACCAAACATAGATCCTATGCAGTTCGGTAGTCGACATAATCATTCCACAACACATAATTTAGTTAGCCTGATGGACTTTGTGTATAAAGTTTGTGATGAACCAGGTTCAGTGTGCACATTAGTTACAACAAATTTTGCAAAAGCTTTTGATGCTGTCGACCACACAGTAGCAATAAAGTGCCTCCTGGATCTAGGAGCGAGACCTAGTCTAATTCCATGGATCAGTAATTTTATGTCTAATCGCCGTCAAAGAGTGCGTTACCATGGATATTTATCTGATTGGGAGTATCCTTCATGTGGAGCTGCCCAAGGAACCATATTGGGACCCATAATCTTCCTAGCACTGATTAACAATGCTCTTCAAGATCAAATAAATCACTGGAAATACGTGGATGACATGACTATGGCCCAAAGGTGGACAGTTCAACAGCCCTGTACTCTCCAGTTTACATTAAATAACCTTGGCATTTGGGTTGAGGACCATAAAATGAAACTCAACTCAAAAAAATGTAATGTCTTACATGTCTCCCGTATGAAACACTTGCCAACTTGGCCACAACTTTCTATAGATCAGAATATTATAAACATCTGTGACTCTGTTAAGTTCTTAGGAGTAACCATTCAGAGTGACTTAAAATGGGACGGACAAGTGGACCACATGTTGTCCTCAGCTAATAGAAAGCTTTTTGCTTTTCGTCGGCTAAAGAAATTTGGAGTTCATGATCAAGAACTGGTTACCATCTATACTGGGTACGTACGTCCAGTGTTAGAGTATGCAGTCCCAGTTTGGCATAATTCCTTGACCACTGACCAAATTAAAAGGTTGGAAAGAGTGCAGAAATGAGTTTGTGAAATCATACTGGGACGAAGGTACGAAGGATATTCTGATGCCCTCTCTTTTCTTGGATTGAGTACACTAGCAGAGAGACGAGTCCAATTGAGCCTTGATTTTGCTAGGAAGCTATATAAGTCTAGCTTTAGAGATTGGCTACCACTACTCAGGGAGCAGCTGACTGGACGCCAGATGAGGAACTCTTCTAAACTGACAACCCCCAGATGCCGAACGGAACAATTCAGGAGATCACCTATTCCATATATGTGTATACTTTTAAATGATTATGGATTTTAAATGGACTTTGCATACCTTTATTAAGTATTTTATTCTTCTTTTTCTTTTAATCTTGTATTTTAACTTGAGTAAATATGCTTTGACAATTAACTGTAACAGCAAAATAATTCAGTGTCCCCCTACGACAAACGTCTTTGGGTACCTGTAATGAAGCTGATAAAGTCAATAAACAATAAACAATAAGTGCCATGATGCCTCAATAGTAGGAAGCTCTGTTGCGGGTGGAATGGTGACTAACAAAAGGAAGAAAGACATTTGGGTTGAAATCACCCAGAATGCGAATGCAATGGGGTCTGGCCAGACCTTGGTGCAAGTGAAATTTAGATGGAAGAGTCTGAGGGCCAGAACAACAAAGGAACTTGCTGAAGCAAAAACAACCAAAACAGGCAACAAACTCTTTAAGAAAGGTGAATACACAGATGTGGTTCTGGACATTATTGGAGGTGAGAACTCTTAAGCTCTGCACAGGATTCAAGGTGTTGTAGGGGATAGTGAGCCTATGAATGTAGAGGAAAGTGAGCCAGTTCCTCACTAATGCAGAGGAAACATTCATTCTGCCCTATTATTGAAATACAACATGGATCCTCAGTGGTAGAGCCAGCAGTCACTGGAGCTCAGAAAAGAGCCTTGAAGCGTCCTTTGCCGAATAATGATGATGATGCCTATGAATTACTTCTAAAACAAGATTCTCAAAGAGCAGAAGCACAGATACTCCTGGCAGAGGAACAAATCAAGCTGACCAAACTCCAGCAAACCAAAGTAAAACTTCAGATCCGCCTCCTTAAAGCAGAGCTTGGAAATGCTGGTCTCTCCTCCTCAGATGAAAAAGAACCCTGAACATTCTTTATTTTGTTAACTATTGGACATTTAGCCATTTTATTTTAAAATGTTTTCATAATATCCAATGTATTTGTTAATGTATATTTGTTTTTTTTTGTTTTTTTGTGACTTAGATGAGGGGTCATAAAATAAATTATGAATGGAAGTGAATGTTTGTTATTTTTGTGTTTTGGCTTTTCTTCCTGTTCTTTACATAGCTGGTATCCCATGTTGTGATATGTTGTCCCATTTAGAGCACAGGTTATCCGGATTTGGTAATCTTGAAAACTGTGTATCTGGATCATGGTGATCCAGTCCAATGTTGCTTTGAAAAACCGGCATAAAAGTAAGACGGATTACCTGATCCTGAATAGGGAAAAATGGGATTTCCAAATCCGGATCATTTTGATCCAGATTAAACTTTTTGAAAAACTGGCCCAATGGTGTGTCATGCAGCAATTCTGAAAAAAATATGAATTGTATCTCACCTTCTGCATAATTGTTTTACCCTCGCCAGACAGAGATTGAGGTGGTGGCACTGCATGTCGTGCTGAACCTCTCACGGCAGCGTCATCAGCTTGAGACCGGTTTATGAGATTGGCCTTTATAGAGACCGCCAGTCAAACTTCCCATAGCAATTATCGCCAAGAGCAATCAGTAGCGATCAATCAGAGCACCCCTATTTTTTTTTAGCCTTGGCCAATTTTTAGATTTTGAGCTGTTCAGCAATTAATTAAATATCTTCTTAATCCTTGATTTTGCATGTTTGGAACATCACAGGTTTGATGGTTCTGAAATTATTATTATTAGTATTATTATTCCTATAGTAAACAGTGGCTGAATATTGGAGATTGAATGATAGGATCTCTTGATTTAAATATAGTTCAGCAAAGATTAAACAAGGGTTTCATTTTAATATCATTCTACAGAGTGTAACAAGATGTACTCTGCCGGTTAAAAAGAGCTTTTTTTTATATAATACTTAAGGTTTTGATGTCAGTTTGCTCTGATTATATTTTAATGTGTTTATTTTACCATATAATGTATGTTCTTTTTTTTTAATTTTATGCTTTTATATATATAAATAGATAAACAGATTTTTATTTTTAAATTTGTTTTTTTGGGGGGGGTGACTTTGTGTTGTGTGTAATCTTAATTTATCTTTATTTTTCAGTTTAAATGTCCTTGAGGATCATGTAAATGAAGGACGTGATTCATGAGTCTGAAACAAACTGTGTCACCTTAGAAAGATTGTACTTAATGTACAAACATTTACAGATGTTTTATTCAGAAAATCCATTTTAATTTTAAAATCATTATGTAAAATTAACTTTCCATGTATGCATTTGACAGACACTTCTGTCCAAACCGACTTGTGTTGCATTCATTGATCAGTTATTGCATTTAATATTGTGGACTGGATGATAATATCAGATAAATGTTTGGTCAAAGCCATATTTTGAGGATGTGTTTGGATACAAATCATTAGAAATTTGATTCTTCGTTAGTTTTCAGGTCAGCTGTATTTGTGTAAATGTATCATGTTTTTGTGATAAGCAGAGTAGAATTTCGGATCATGTAAAAGGTAACTCAGATTATGCAAAATGTTTCTTTTTTGACTGTTCAGCAGTTATTTTCATATGCAAATGTTAGTACCGTGTGCTTGTCCTTTCTCCTGGAAATTTAAAGTCTAGAAAAAACAACAAAATAATAATAATAATGCGTATATTCATAATTTAAATAATTTACATTTATATTATATTTATAATTTAAAATAAACATAATATTATCAGTGGTGTAGTGTTGACAAAAGCCATGCAATCATAACTGCCTTATCTAAGCTGTATAACAAGTGGAATTAATAGAAGTAATAGTGTAGTTGCTGCTTGATCAGAAATCTGAAAAGTCAGCTTGTGTTTTATTTTTATTTTTTTGCATTCTGTATGGTATATGGTAGGGGTGGCGATATGACCAAAATCATATATCACAATATGAGTAATTTTATTTCAGGATAACAATATCACAAGGTTTTTGTAATATTAACTGTTTTATGCCATATGATTTTCACAATTATTGTAACCGGTTTCAATATCATAAACTAATACAAATAAAATAATAAAAATAATAAGCTATAAACTACAATAAATAAAACATGCTACATTGTATAAATTAATCAAAAGCAAGGCATATACTTCACTGTTTATATTAAATATATTTCTTCGAATTAAAGTTAAAAAAGTGATTTAGTCAAGAGGAGAATAAATAACAGAAAGGAGCAATGTTAGACACCTTCTGTAATCTCTAGCTGTCGTACACGTGTTCATTCCTGCAGATGTCATAGGTGTAGCTTAAACTCCAGGTGAGAATATTCTAGTCTCATTGGTTTGTTTACAAAAGCAAAGGTCTCCTCTTAGCTAATATCCAAATCCTCCCACATTTTTCTATACAAATGTTCATACATCAGTTAGCAGAAACTAGAGGTTACAGTTTATAAAGTTTTAAATATGGATTTTTTTCTTACAAAAATGCAATGAATTTCAAATATTCGTCGATTTAAAAAAAAAAAATCAACATTCTAATGAAAAAAAAAAAATATTTGAATTCACAATAAATAAAAAAAATGAGCTCGATATGTATTTTTTCGGCCGCGATTATTTATTTTTTAAAGAAAAAAAAAAAAAGAAAAAAAAATGTCATGATGTGGGGTTAGTATGAAGCACAGCCTGTGGACAGCCAGCAGCAGAAAACACCCTCTCCAATGGCACAGATGTCCCGGGAATAAAGAGATAACGTCTTGCTAGAGTGACCAGCTTTGGGAAGTGCCTTTCATTTGCTTGTGGATGTTTGCATCTCAAGTGATCTTGCATTGTACTTGCACTAATGGCTTTATTTTAATACCACATAGCATATTTTGCAAGTGACTTCATTGCCTTTCCTGTTGAAATGGTCCCACATTGTAGCCTACTTGTCGCTCGCTTCATTTGGATTGCTTAAATAAATATGTCTGTAGGCGAGTGGTTGTGTGTGTCAATGCGCCCAGTGAGTTAACACACAAACACTCAGGGGCCATTCACATGTAGTGCCTAAAAATGCGTGGAAAACGCTAGGCGCGTCATTTTCTCCTTCTTTCCAAATCGCTAGGGCAGTTACGCTCCCGAGACATCTGTCATTGCAAAGCATCCATCAGCTACGATATCCATTACAAGGGAATTCCAGTAATAGATTTCCACAACCGAAAAACCCTTGCTGTAAATCTGCTACAAGATTTATTTACGAAGAAAAGTAAAAAACTCTGCAGTGTTTGGGTGCACCCCATTTAAAAAAAAAAAAGCTGATTGAGTTGGTTCTTGTCACATGACCTGTTGCGTTTCCATCATTCTCAAAAGCTGAGATTTTTTTAACTAGATGCGGTGCGTCGCTTCGCTTCCATTATGAGCGCGCATACCGCATTTGAAATAACGAACTTGAGCGCCAAAAACACGCAATATGGGAACGGCCACTTCATCTGTTAAATGTTTACTTTCGGTTAACGGTTAAACTGTCAATATGAACATCCCTAACTGGCATATAAAATAATATAACATACAAAATTAATTAACTTTAAGCCACATAAAGTCAACATGTTGGTATTTCTTGCTCGGAATCTGCCATAAAATAAAATAAAAGTTTATTGGTCTTTGAAAAGGTTTACCTGCGTTATTATGCCATTATCATTATATTAGTTGAAACTGGGCCTGTTTCTCAATGGAGGCTAAGTGAAAACTCTGAGTATGTTAACCCTGAAATGAGGGAATCTCTAGGTTTTCTGTTTCAGAATGGGAGGTTTGTCAAACCCGAGAAAGCAGGGTAAGTCAAGCCCGTTTCTGAAAGAGATAACTTATACTCAGAGTCAGTTACCATGGTAACTTACTCTATGAACCTAACCTGGTCAGGAGCAGGTTTTCTTCGATAAACTCAGAGTTTCTTTCAGTCTCCTCATCCTTTTAAACACTTCATTGAGTCACGCTGGACATATGCTCTCCTTACTAAGTGTTTTTTTTTTTATTCTTACAAATATATAAAAATTTAAATAAATAAAGATTGATTTTCTATATAAGAAAATTATATAAGATACTTAGTGGTGTTACCTATGGGAATCTAAATTAAGTCCATTTTACTTAAAGGGATAGTTCACCCAAAAATCTAAATTATGTCATTAATAACTCACCCTCATGTCTTTGCAAACCTGTGAGAACTCTGTTTATCTTCGGAACACAGTTTAAGAATATATGTAACTTTTTTCAGAACTTACTATAAATTGTAAGTCTAATATAATAATCTAATAAAATAATTAACATATCTTTAACTAAGAATGAATTGCATTAAATAACATTTCACTTCAAAGAAAAACAAACAGGAGATTGTTTCAGTACAGTCCTGTTCTTCTGGAAGACTTTCCCGTTGGGTTGTGTCCTCCATGTCAGTATGATGTCCTGATCGCTCAGCGTCTGATTTAACTAAACACAGAAACATTCTTCAGTTACTCAGTGGATAAATCCCACACAGACAAGACTGAGGTATTTCAACTCAACATTAACATCTCTTACTTTACAAATCTTACAGAAAGATCAGAATTGGTCAAAAGGTGTATTTAAAATCATGGTGGGTTTTGTTCACGCTGATGGGGAAATCTGAAATATAATTTTTTTAACTGATGTCTAAACTGACCTGATGTTTTTTGTTTGCTGTATGTTCAACAATCGATTTGAGAATGAGTATTATAAAATCCACCTTGTTTAAGACGAGCGCCTTCAGTTCAGCTTCATCCACATTCTCAGCAGCTTTCACCTGGACTCGGGTCACCTGCTTCTTGGCTGTCGGAGAAACATATCATTACTTAGTTTTACTATATCTTACTAATTGAACATATAAATCAGCGATTCATAAACTTTTTTTCAGCCACATCCTTGACCAAAAATCAAAAAGAGTTAATAAAATCTGTGATTTTTACAAAACCAAATTCGGCTCCTACACTTTTATTATCTATGTTGCCACCGGCACCATGTTGTGGAGACGCTGTTTGTTAGCTAACTACTTTGCTAAATACTTTCTTTGGCCTTCCAAAAGAGGACACAACTAGAAATCAGTGGTTAAGTTGTATTTACAACACTGTTCCAGAACAGTTCAACCCAAATATTCAGATGTGTGCAGCACAGGAAGAGTAGCCTACAATGTCGGTGTCCGTTTCTATAAAATGAGGCAATTCCAACTTTGCAAGGACAGTCTGGCACTTCTGACTCACAGTCTGTAAGTTTGTTTACATATTTGCCACTGATAATTCAAACGTGAGTTTTTAGCAGTGTAGAGTAGTGCTTATTGTTTGTAATTTCTCCAATCACAAATACAGACATGGGTTTTATGTTTACGCAGTGCGATAAGCAACACAAAACGTAAAAAAGACAGTATAACTCACTATAGTCAGTAATTTAGTCCCAACTGGATGCAACAAATGCCTCTTTTTTAATGGGTTTTATTGGTTTTGTCTCATTGTCTGTCTCATGTCTGTGCGCTGATGCATTGCGGAAGCATCTGTGGAAGCATTCAGGCCTCATGTTTAGCCTCCTCGTGTCAAGACCAACCAGTGTAAAGACCTGCGACTTTATCTGCTCAACTTCACAGAGTAACAAAACCACCAACACACTTAAGTATTATTATCTTCCCTTTATATACTCTGCTTTCCTGTTTCCTGTTTTTTTCACCTCTATCATGTGTCTGCAAAATATTTCGGTTGTCTCTCGACAAAGCTCTAATGCCACACGCAGACACAACACAATCTTGCTAACCTGCATCCTATCTCTACATCCTCTACTGCACATCTTTCTTTCTCTGTTTGTCTCTGGAATTGTCAGTAGCTGTCAACAAAGCAGATTTCATTTTGGCTATTTCTTTACAATCTACACTCAGCATCTTGGGCTTGACTGAGACCTGGATTTGTCCAGAAGACTCAGCAACCCCAGCTGCTCTAGCAAACTATTTATCTTTCTTTCACATGTCAGGTTGGCTGGGGTCGGGTCATTGGTCTGCTCATTTCTAACAAGTGGAAATGGTCAACCCTCTCTCCCCTATAAAATAATAACTAATTTGAATCTAATGCGATTACTGTGATGGCCCCCATTAAACTCCAGGTTGTGGTAATCTACCGCCCTCCTGCCCAAATTATATCCACAAATCATGCAACCAATCATATCCACCTTCCTTAGTCTTTGGCCACTTCAACATTCATCTGGACAAGCCTTATGCTACTGGCTTCTATCCACTCCTTAATTTGATCTCAATTGACTTACCACTACAAGCATGCACAAATCAGGTAGCCAACTTGACTTAATTCACACACGCAGTTTTATTGCAGACAACATTTTGGTAAAACCCCTACATATCTCTGATCATTTCTTCATTACATTTAAACTACATTTTGCTACCTGTGTGCCACTTACCCCTAAACTGGTTACTTTTAGACGAAACCTATGCTTCCTTTCTCCCTTCCATCTTTCCTCTATAGTATCTTCCTCTTTTCCCTCACCTACACATTTCTCATCTCTGGATGTGAATGCAGCAACTTACACTTTATGCTCTACTTTAAACTCTTGTCTAGATGATATTTGTCCTCTCTCCTGCAGACCAGCACGGGCTGCCCCTTCTAACGTCTGCTTATCTGATGTTCTTCATGAGCACTGGACCAAACTCAGGGCAGCAGAGAGAAAATGGCACAAATCAAAAGATCCACCAGACCTGAGTATGTATCAGTCTTGTGCAGCTAGCCAGCCAAGCAGCACATCAGCCAGAGAGAGGTGTCTAGCAGTACACACATCACATGTGAATCAGTAGTTGTAACGGCAATAGTTCAATAATAATTGTTAATTTATGATACGCCTTTTTGCCTTTTTATTAGTTTGTACAAACAATTGTTACTCAGTTAGTAAAGGTCTTTAAAAAATGGAAAAGGTAGGCTAACTTTCTGCCAGGACAATTTTCGTCTTTACAGACATTTCCTGTAACCCTAAACAAAATGCAAAGCATGATTTTAAATACAGGTAAAATTCCTGTGGATAATCAGTAAAGAAACCTTTTTCATATTAACACAGATTTAGATTTTTAGGGACTTTTGTTGGAGTGTGGCATACTAACAAACGCATGTTCAGAATATGTAGTTTTACCACGTTAAAAATGTAAATGTTAAAAAAATGGTTCCTTTTAAATAATTTAATGTTGAATTATATATATATATAACTATATTGAATTATATGAATTAAGTATATAAAAAAATAGTTTTTTATATAAATATTACATTTCATATTACATTGACACCGTCACCCAATGACATCATGTGTCATGATGTAATTTAGCAACAAATCAACCTGCCTTAAGCAACATTCACTGAAAAATATTTGGCAACACTACTGCAAAAACTCAACTGTACTTCCCATAAGAATTTAATAAGAATCTGTGTGATTCAGAGATTCCCACGAGGGCGAAGAAATTCAAGTTGATCATGCAAATTCGACCAACAGAAAGATGCTGGGCTTGAAAGTGCCATCTTCGTGACCTATGCTTCAAA
Source organism: Carassius auratus (assembly GCF_003368295.1). NCBI lineage: Eukaryota > Metazoa > Chordata > Actinopteri > Cypriniformes > Cyprinidae > Carassius > Carassius auratus. The sequence continues at coordinate 300,539 of NW_020527635.1, read as the reverse complement.
CATCTCGACGCTATTGAAATTTGATCTGCTTTTTAACAATCTACTTTACTTTTAACAATACTAGACTTTAACAATCTAGAATGAGGTGTCAGAAATTACCTGTTCCATAAACCTCCACCTCACACAGCGTGAGATACTGCTGGATGTTAGGAAGGTACATGTTCACATAACGACCTTCCATTCCTCCACAAGAGAAACTGACAGAACTGCCTGCTGGGACAAGTGAAGTGACACCACATCTACAGAGAGAAAGAGAGAAACCACGACACAATCAGCTGACCTGCTCAAATCCAGTTCTAACTAAATCTAACTGTTTTCATTACTTCACCTGGGATTGTTGTTGCCGTTGTTCTCCAGAGAGTTTCCGATGCGGATCTCTACTCCAGCCGTTTCATCCAGACAGTAGTCGTCTCTGTTGGTGACGGTCACTTTGTAAATGTAGTAAGAATCCAGCAGGTCCAGCCTCCACCACGGGTTGAGCTCGTATGATGTGTGGGCGCAGCTTGGAGTGTATCTGATGCCATCGATGGCCTTTGCAG